>NC_139661.1:2417500-2677500 GCF_951799395.1 Argentina silus
TTAGCCACCATGGGTGCCTTTATTGCCAAGATGCTGCTGCCCACCGTGAGCAGCCTGGTGTTCCTACCCGTGGCCAGTGTGGCCACCAAGAGAGGCTTCCACATGGAGGCCATGGTCTACTTCTTCACCACGTTCTTCACCGCGGTAAGGAACCACGATCCGGGCGCGATGATATACCGTATGTGGAAGAGACTGCTTGTGACTTGGGACTTTTGCATGTTTGCTTGAGAGATGGTACAGGAATGAAGATGATAGTACATAGTTCCATCTGTCATGTGCCACAACGGGATTCATTGTCATAGATATGATGATGATGTTATGAGCCCAAATGTTGGTCGCTACTTTTTTTTTCTTTTCTTTTTTTTTCGTTGTGCATGCACCATGTTTAACCTACCATTCAGGTTGGTGTTCAGGGATTGTTTAAAAAAAAATAAAAAAAATAATCACACCTATAGCAATACCGTTGTACTTGAAACTCACAGGATGTGTTTAATCCTAGATTTACCATGCGTGTGATGGGCCTGGCCTCTCCATCCTGTGTTTCATGAAGTATGAGATCCTGGAGTACTTCACTGTGTACGGCACAGCTCTCTCTATGTGGGTCACACTGATAGGTGAGTGTAAATAACATGCTCTACCATGACAGTGAAAATGGCCGATGTTCTCAGTATGTTCAGAGGCAGTGAGATCTGCATTCAGTATCAAGGAACAGTTGTTGAAAGCATGTGCTGTGTCTGTCTCTCACATACTGCATGCTCAAACACGCTCTCTCTTTCTCTCACACAGACACATAGACATACACACACACACACACACACACACACACACACACACACACACTATTTCTCTCTCTTGTAGACACACACTTACACCCTTTCTCTTCATTTATACTAGCTTTAGGAGATTTTGATGAGCCAAAGCGATCAACTCTGACCATGTTTGGGGTTTTGACCACTGCTGTGAGGATCTACCAGGATCGCTGGGGCTACGGGATCTATGGCGGACCCATTGGGACTGCCGTGCTGATGATCACTGTCAAATGGGTGTGTGAGGCCAACTTACATGAATGTTTGTCAGACTCTGAATATCTCAAGTCCCTAAATGTATACAGAATGGCCCAGCTGCTTCGCACTGAATATCTCTTCAACTGAACCTTTTGCGTTAAAACATTTTTTTAAACCCATTTGCGTATCATATTTCAGTTACAGAAAATGAAGGAGAATAGAGGCCTCTACCCAGAGAAGAGCGTATACACTCAACAGGTGGGACCAGGATGCTGCTTTGGTGCCCTGGCTCTGATGCTCCGATTCTACTTTGAGGTACACACACATCTCCATCTCTTTCAACCCGTACTGCACAGTCCTGCTACATCATCATAAAAAAGCAACTGAAGGATGCAAACTAATGCTAACGTTGTATCTGTGATACCCTTGCAGGAGTGGGACTACGCCTATGTCCACAGTTTCTACCACCTGTCTCTGGCTGTGTCCTTTGTGCTGCTGCTGCCCAAGAAGAACCGCTATGCAGGGACGGGGAGCGCCGCCAAGCTAAGCTGCTGGACCCTCTGCTGCTGTGTAGGAAACCCTTTTTTTACCTCAACAAGGCAGGAGAGGTGGTCAACCCTCACAGGGTTGAAGTGCTGTAAATATATTGCATACAAGTAGACAGGAAATAGAATGACAGCTAAGCGGTTAGACTGCGCCCTCAACAGATAATATTGATTATAAAGCGACAACAGGAACTATAGGGGTACTTGTATTCAAGTTGCCATGCCCTTAAACAAACATATTGTATAACAGGTTGCTGTATTGCCATTAAGACGGAACACATACTGTACTGTACTATTTCTTTCAACCAAAACATTCATTGTTTCTCATATCAGACATATCTCCATACTCCGACTTAACTTTATTCACTCTCTCATTCACTATCAGACGATCTCACCTGGAACTGTGAAGGATAAGACCAAGAAGAAGACACCGAAGAAAGCGTCTAAGACCATTTGGACCGTTCCCACTGAGCGGCCATGGATACGGGCCTGCAGCACCCCCACCCTCCCCCTGTACAACCCCCCGACGACGCCTGTTCACAAAGGGCTGGACATCAGCAAGCTCAAAGAGCTGAACGGATGGAAGTGAACTCACAGGACCGCCAAACGTTTGATGTTTTATGTTGCTCTGAGTGAGTGATGTACAGAGAGAGAGAAACACAGAGAGATGTCATACAGGGACACAGGCATCATTTGCAAAGTCTTGCCCTTGTGTCCTCAAGGACCCCCAAGAACATGGCTGTTGCCCCCTCAGCCTGTGTAGAAAACAGGACAGCAGCGCACTACCTCAACACACAGAGAGACGGTTACTGAGTCAAGCCAGTAAACTGACTGGAAAAATGTGTGAGTAGCACAAACCGGCAGACATTTTATCTCTCCAAGATGAATAAATTGTCTTTCAAACGTTTCTCAGGAGGGACCTTTCGTCTGCTTCTCTCAGAGAAAGGAACTATGCAGTTAAATTCGCTTATGAAAATTACAAGATTGTAAAAGCACATTTTACTCTCTTTATATATCCCTGTGGTGCCAAACATGTCATCTGGTGCATCAGACTTTTTGAGTGCAGCAGATTCCAGTCCAGACGCTGGGCTGTAAAGCCATTGCAGGGCTTTTATAAGGTTCTGCAGGAGCAGGTGTAGATATGTGTGTTTATTCCAGAGCACTGACCAAGCAACTTTGACTATGCTCCCTACTAGTTCGCCTCTCGCTCTATTTAACCGTTTTGGTTATTAACAAGATAATGTATATAATGTTTATTTATTGCCATGGGAAGGGTTTTATTTAATCGGGATGGTTTCATTGTCATGTTATCTTTTTTACAAATGATTATTAAAAAAAGAAAATGTTTTATTTGTCATCATTTTATCTGTATGCATCCTTGTTTTAAGGTGGACTTCAGGAGACAGTGACAAAGTTCTGTTACTGTTAAAGAACTATCGAGGTAATTTTCATCAGACACATTCCTTTTACAGAACCATTGACACACCATGACTGGCACATACTTAAGTCAAACAGCACTAATCCACTTCCAGCCCTGCTCACCATAAAATTGCAAGAATCCAATTTTCATTTTGAGGACCAGCGGTGTGCGTTCGCTGCACGTCACCTGCTCCGAACACTACCCAAAGATTACAAACGTGTTCTGCATGTCTTAGACAAAACAGTCTCCAACCAAACGTGAATGAAACTCCCATCCACAAAGATTTTTTTGACTGGGGTCCAAGCCGCCAGCTCCTGTGCCCAGAGAAAGGTGTTTTTGTCTGGGGTAGAACCTGGCGGCCACTGGCCCTCCTGGCTGCATTTCCCATTCCTGACAGGACGGTAACCTGAAACTTTTATTACGCGGGTGTGAAACACTTTTCAGCTCCTTTACGACCACTGTCTGTCCCAGACCACTTTGTTCAGGGGCTGCGGCCCACACACACTGTCTGAGGGAGCTGAACCAAGCCCCATCCCCACTGAGACACATTGTGCGGTGGGGCTCTCCAAATGGAGCGACAATGTCAACACAATAACTGGTGATTGACAACAGTCTGACTATGGTCTCTGTGGTCGTCTGCACCTACATACCAAGGGGTGTTTAAATACAATAACACTGTACAATCAGAAAAGATCCCACCTCCTATACCACTGAGAGAGTACCTTCTCCAATATTCCATTCTCTGTCTATGCAACTGCACTCAATAAAGTCTTATATAGGCAAAGGAGAGCTTATGGAGACTTGGCACACATACAAATATGTATTCATTCCAGTCACACATTTATACAAATGAAGTACTGCACAGTGTAATTCAGTATGTGTTGTAATTAAGCAGTGCAGTAGGTGGTATGGAGTGCAAGTCCAGGTCATCAGTTGCTACTGGGGTGTTTTCTACAGTGAGCGTCATAATCCTCTCTCTCTCTCTATCAGCTGTTACTACAGCTGCTGTCAATACAGGGAGGGGCAGCTGCCTCACTCAAAACAACCCTACACTCTACCAAACTATCTCTCTGTCTACACTCAGTCTTCTGTACGGTATTTACTTCTTTTTTATCTGCGTCCACAGCCCAAATCTCTACTCTGTCACTTCCCAATGTGCACTACTCACAAATTGAATATGCACAATGAATATGAACTCAATACATTTATCTCAATATGTATTTATTCGTAATGGCATACTATATACATTGTCATTCTATATTTACAAGCTAAATTGTCTATTCAATCGATCTATATAACATATCTATATTAATAACGGCCAATGGCACAAGCATGTTACTCTTCCAGAACATTCCTACACTATCAAGCCATCTACAGTAGCTGACATGTCATTGAATTGCCTCCACCTAACAACCCATCCTCCCCCATGAACTTACATTCTTCGCTTGTCCCATTGCAAAGATTCCTATAATATAAGGCAAATCCCCATAAGAAACGCCTGTCCAGTATTTTGTGCCTTTATTCTCAAGGCTAATGGATCAGGATAATCAATATTGAATTTCGATAAGGTACCCCTCAAATTGACATACTATTATTGACTATATATTGACATACGTCTAAGGAAAATTGTGTCTCTACTGACACCTGTTGGATGTGAGAGCAACACTGTACCATTGTACCACCTCGAGCTACTACAGTCCCACAGACTCCCTCTACTGGGAGTGCTGTCTTGACAGAGTGGACCAGTGGAACGACACTTCAACCATGCCCTTCTAAAAGTAAAAGCCCTGTGTCAATGCTCATGTGGAATTCACTCCCAACCCCCCAAACTTCCTCCAGTGGTAGGGCCTCTCCTCAGAGCCCAGGGCAGACTGATCCTGTTCCGCTGCACGGGCGGGGACCAGACGTGGCCCGTCGTACCGTAGAGGCTGCCGCCGCTGGAGGGCCAATCGCACTGCTCGCTTCACCTGGCACAGCCAACACAGGAAGTGCACCTCGGGTCAGAATGAGAGGGCACACCCACCCTCAACGGGTGGAGGAACAAACTAAACAACCGTGATCAATGGTGAGTGGGAAGCATGAGGGAGCGTTTTATGGGACCTCATGAATAAGGGTATGGAAAGAGAGAAGTCGGAGCTAAATGGCTTTATTGAGCAGCTGCACTGGAGGGTGGCTGTGGCTGTCCCGGTGTCTGATGACGGTCATCCTGGTCTCGTACCTGCTGGTTGCCCCGAGCAATCTCCTTGTACAGCTCCCGCTGGGCCACGCAGGGTTTAAGCTCCTCCCCTGGGTCAGACGGGTCCTCTGATTGGCTGTCCGACTGGCTGTCTGTGTCCTGTTTTAAGGCCATCATGTCAAGGCCACTACAGAGCCTGGGGGAAACAGATTTCATTTTGAAATGAACCATTTTTTCCTTTTTCCACCATTTTTTCAATTTTCATTGAAAATAAATCATCTATATTTATCAAGGTTAGTCTCACTATTTTGGGTCCGGCAGGATGCTTCCTCTGTGTAGGTGTAACCTCCACTTTGACCAATTTATTTTGCCGTTCCAGTGAGTAACTGCTAACTGCTACCTGCTAACCTTAGCTCAGCGGAGGCGGAGTGTTTGCAGGCCTCGATGCTGTCCATCAGCTGGGCTCTGACCATCCTGGCCGTCTCACTGGACATCACATCAGACATGAAGCAGCCTGGGAACAAACTCAGTAGCAGAGGGACCATCTACACAGACAGAGACTCAGCAGTCACTCACTGGTTCAACGTTCTGCACCGGTTTGTCTTATTATTGCAGTTGAAAAGGCTTGGATAAAAGAAAGCATAAAACACTACGATAAAACAAAACATTTTGTGGTGATTTTTTTTGTTTACAAATCAGCACTGGAAAGAAGAAGTGAGATCTTTGCATTGGTGTAACAGCTTATCAAAGTTGAGAAGTGTATACGTTTATACTATCTGACCAACAGTGTTTTTTTTACACACTCAGGTTGACACTATGGGTAGAATGGCAGTGTGAGAGAGGAGGCATTAAAAGGGCCTACCTGATCATTACTGGGGTCTAGGATGAGGGTAGTGATGGCATCCTGCTTGGCCCCCTCCACATCGGGCACTTTGCGACGGGCTTGGGCTCTGTTCTCATAATACTGACTCACTCCAGGGTTGTACTTGATGGCCACAGAGAACTTGTTAGCTGCCTCTTGGTACTTTCTATGATGATGACGATAAAAAAGCAGCAATGTAGCAAGCTAGGAGAGGTACATGGACCCTATCGTTGTTCCTGATCCTGTATGCTGGCTAAGGAGTGTTCCCACAGTCACAGTGTTCCTAATACGGTTATTCCTGTGAGATGGAATGTTTGCACCTGTAGCACAGTTTTCTGCCCATTCTAGACATGCTACACTGAATAAGAAAACACAGAGGTGAGTTGGGGTAAACAGTCCTAGATATGTCTGTCTGTCTGCCTCCCTGTCTGTCTGTATGGAGTCTGACTGAGACTGACCGGTCCTGGTAGCTGTGGTTGCCCAGGGTACTGTTGATGACGGCCAGACGGACCCAGATGGCCTGGTCATCAGGAGTCATCTCCTCTGCCTGCTGGTAGTCCGCCAGGGCAAACTCCCACTCGCCCTGCTTGAAGAAACAGTCTGCACAACCCACAACCATCACTGCTACGGTCAGGCATCAGACGCCCTTCTTACATTGGGAGAAGTTTGATGGCCGATGGTAATGGATACAAACTCTGGCTTTATGCATTGATGAGTTATAGGTCTACGAGGTGAAATCGCATCTCCAGTCACTTCAATGACCCCGTCTACCGCTCTTTGATCTCTAGCCACTACTGCCCTCCATCGATATAACATTTCACACACTCTTGTCATTTCACATATAGAGCCTGAGTTAGCACCTGTATCGCTGTGAGGCTATTTAACATAAAAGGAAGAGGGAACAAAAAAAGGAAACATCTGGCCTACGACCTCACCTCACCTAAACCAAACTCCCCTCCCTCCCTCGCTCCCCTTCCTCCTGCCCCCTCAAACATACCTCCCTATCCCTCCTCTCACCTCCTCTGTTGATGTAGAGCCCGCTCTCCTCTTTCTGTTCCTGTATGGCCTTGGTGAGCAGCGTGGTCGCCTCGGCGTAGAAGCGGCGGGAGAAGCACTGGACGGCAAAGTCGTTGTAGGTGAGCACCAGCTGGGCCTGAGCATCCTCCTGCAGCGTCCTCATCACATCCTCCTGGCTGTCTCTGCTCTGCCCCTGCCCTCCAGCCTCACTCAGCTCCACAGCCAGGACCAGGTCTTCTATGGCAGCAGTGAAGTCTTTCAGCCGGCGGTACAGAATCCCCCTGACGGTGCACATACAGCCCAGTCACATACTAGTCAATTGAGCTCATAACAAGCAAAAACTGTCAGGGCGCTCATCCAAACTCCTCATTAGTTTGCGATAGTCATCTGATGGCAGGATTGGATGATTTGAATTAGAATTCTGTGGGTGTGCTTTCATGGGTCACCGTAATTGGGCTGATGTACCTATTCATTAAATGCATCTATTCATTGGTAGAGGAGAGTCGTCTGACAGGTAGTCAACCAGGCGGCATACTGTACTGTATATCAGCTAAAACACAGGCCTAATCAACCTCCATGGCATACAGCATCTGAATCAATAGAGGTAAGATACATGGTAAGCTATACGATACAATCACCTGAAGAGGTAGTCCTGCCCCCTCTCAGGGCAGTACTGCAGGGCAGTGTTGATCTTGGACAGAGCCTCTGGGAGCTCGCCTGCCAGTGCCCTGCTCACGGCCAGCTGCTTGGCCCTCTCACTGGCCTCCTCCAGCTGACCCAGCAGGCCCCGCGCCTCCGGACTCTCTGGGTTCAGAGACAGGGCTGACTTCACATCATGATAGCACAGCGTTGCCTGCAGAGAAATGTAGCCGTTATTGTGATTACAATCACTGAGAATGTTTATAGTGGTTGAACGGGCATAAAGTGGTCGAACAGGCATAAAGTGGTTGAACGGGCATAAAGTGATGATGGTCGTCAACGCTGTTGAGAAAGTCACTATTTGTTCTGAGTCAAGGATTTGGGTTAAAGTTAGGGTTAGAAGTTCAAATTGAATTTGAGGTTAGAAAGCACAGCATATCTCTGTCCTTTCTAGTAGGCTTGGGCCTGTAGTAGAATTCTCAAACCGGTATACCTTCCCTCCAAAATACCCCGGTATAACGGTAATACCTTTAAGCACTTTCAATATGACTCGAAGGGAAAATAGTTTCTCTCTCTGGCCATCGTTACCAGTCCAAAAGTCAGGTTCATGACCTCCTCCACCCCTTGGCCTCAAACAATTTATTGATCATGCCTTGTGATGCTTGTGTGAAAGTTTAATTTGAACAATGTTTATGAAACAAATGTTGGTGGGTAATAATAATAATGACAAAATAGAGGTGGAGACGGTATGGACAGTATTGACAGAAACAAACCGGTATAAACTTAAACCCTTTATTCACCCGGTAATACCGTATACCTGCCCAACCCTACTTTCTAGTATGGCCATATAGTCCATTTTTCTGACCTGCTTGAGCTGCTGGTAGAGCCGAGCTCTCAGGGTGAACAGATCTGCCGTCTGGGAGTCAGCGTCCAGCCACTGACTGACCAGCTGGAGACAGTCACTGTAGCGCCCCAGCGCCGTCAGGCACGCAAAACTGCAGCAGCATCAAACGTTGTAGATATAAGTACACTCATAGATCACTAGTACCACCTGCTGGCTATGCAAGGAGCCTGTCTATGGAGCTGGTGGTGGTGGTGGTGGTGGTCTTGGGAGTCAAAGAATCTCTCATGAAGGCCCAAGGCAGATAACATTTGCATTGCCAAAATGTGTAAAAACACATATTTGTCTTTTGTTGGTTACCCAGTGAGTATCTGCTGAATTTCAATTGATCAGTGGCATCATTTTCAAGTCATCTAAGATCACGCACATACCTTCGCATATGATACGATTTGCAGTGAGGCTTTAGCTCTATAGCTTTGGCGAAAGACTCCAGTGCATCCAGGAACATCCCCTGGTCATACAAACACTGGCCCTGTGGTCAAAATGGCGATTGGAGAAAATTCACTTAGAACACTTTGTAAAAGACAGGAAACAGATACTGAAACAACACTTTGTAAATGGAACAGTAAAAGACAATGAACAGGAACAGAAACAACACTTTGTAAAGACAGGGCTCCATACCTTTTCAAGTGAATGCAATTGTGCAATAGGCTTGATTCACTGTGTTGAAGGCTATCCTCCCTATACAGAGTAAAGCACTTTGGGTGTCTACAAGAGCGCTATATAAAACCAATCAATTAAATCAATCAATGATCATACCAACATGATCAGACTGTGTGTCCCCCCCCCCAACTGACTATACCCCCACCCCCCCTCCTGTTCAGTGACACCCACCAGTGTCATTGCACTCTGCACTTTACACTCACCACTGACATTGCACTGCTGCTAATAATAATTCCTGCTGCTACATTCATTTATATTATTATTGTTTTTATTATTACTTAAATTGTGGTAAAATTGTTTTTATTACATTCTATTGTTGTTGTTGTGGATGTTGAGAGCTGCTCTGCCCAAGGCTTTTCGGTTTTTTTCATGTGTGTACTAGTATTCAATGTAATGACAAATAAACAAAACTTCAACTTCAACCTTACCTGGAGGTAATAGATGAAGGCCAGGCGGCTGTGGAAGGCCTTAGCCTCAGGCTCCAGGAGACAAGCATATCTGTAACTGACGGCTGCAGACTGGAAGTCACACATCTGTAGGTATGCCTCTGCCTGGCTCACATACAGCTGTGTCTGGAACACAGGAACACATGGTAATCTCTGACCTCACCAGCAGGGATAATAACATCAACATTTCAGTCAATCATTTGACACACTTCTGTACTCTCTTTCAAGACAAGTATCTGCTGGTCCACCAGAAGACAATCACAGTCATCTAAAAATGACTGTCAATGTAGGCTTTACTCTGTACCTGTTTTGGCTGAAGATTGATGGCTTTGGAGAAGCAAGTCACAGCCTTTTCAAACTGTGAGTCGGTCATTGCCTCTTCTCCATTTGCATAGCTGTAAGATGATCATGACTCTATAAATTGCATTGCAAACTCCTCTCAAGAGATTTCTGTTTTCAGTTCTAAAACACATTGCCATATGTCATATTATGGTAATGAAAAACACTAAAGAGGAGTTATTATCAGACTCACTGTTCAAAAGCCTTGTTTGTAATTATGAGATCAGCTCGCAGATCCGGTCGGTCCCGTTTCACCCCTGGTGACAAGAAGATGCTGCTGGAGCCAAACATCTGACTGAGGACACGTTTCCGCCGAGCCTCCACCAGCTCTTCCTCCGTTACGGCGGTGGGGAACAAAGCCCGGTCGTCTGCTAGGTGGAACTTCAACAGAACATTTATTATAACTTATAGCAAAGCCTCTTTCAAGATGCAACATCTGTGGTTACAGCTACAGTTTGTTGTAGGGTCGTAGAAATGTGTGTGTGTGTGTGTGTGTGTGTGTGTGTGTGTATGTATATATATATATATATATATATATATATATATACATACACACACACACACACACACACACACACATACATATATATATATATATATATATATATATATACACACACACTCATCGAACACTTTATTAGGAACACCTGTACACCTTCTCATGGTGGAGGTGGTCTAATGGTGTGGGGAATGTTTTCTTGGCACACTTTGGGCCTGTCAATACCAATCAATCATCGCTTGAATGCCACAGCCTATTTGAGTATTGTTGCTGACCATGTGCATCCCTTCATGGCCACAATTGACCCATCTTCTAATGGCTACTTCCAGCATGATAATGCACCATGTCACATAGCAAAAGTCGTCTCAAACTGGTTTCATGAACATGACAATGAGTTCAGTGGTGCTCAGTGGCCTTCCCAGTCACCGGATCTGAATCCAATAGAACACCTTTAGTTATGTGGATGTGGTAGAACGGGAGATTCACAGCTTGCACCAGAAAAATCTGCAGGAATCTGCAGGAATTGCGTGATGCAATTATGTCATCATGGACCAGAATCTCAAAGAAATGTTTCTTGAGGAAACAATGCCACGAAGAATTGAAGCTGTTTTGAGAGCAAAGGGAGGCCCTACCCAGTATTAGTATAGTGTTCCTAATAAAGTGGTCAGTGAGTGTATATACACATATATCAGGTGTGTGAAAACAGCGACAACGTGGAATGTAGCTGACCTTTTGCTGGTCGTCCATCCTCACAGGAATATTCATGCTTGCTGCTGCTTCTCAGCCTAGCGAGCTAAAGATAACTCGAGGGCATGAACTATTTTAGTCCTCATCATATTCACGTTCACATTACAATAATTACAAGCTAGACAACTACACATGTATTTCCATGTAAATTAAGAGGGCTGGCTGGTTGTGCAAAAAGTTTTTCAGTGTTGAGTTGATGCGATGTAACCAAGGGAACGATAGCCACGCCCATTTACACGCATATTTTTCCACATTTATACAATTAACAACCCCAATTAACCCCTCCCCCCCATTATCACCATGCAGAAATCTGATTCAAAACAACAGGCCATCTCTGATTACAAGATCCCGATTCCTGCAATACACTACACAAGATATAATCTGCGCAGGCATGCACAGAAGTTATGCATGGAACGCACTCAAAAGACTTTTACTTTGAAAAACGAATCAGGAAATCATAACTAGCACGCAAATCAGCTGACAGCTATGAATACATCTGACCAAAATGTTGACAAGGCTAATGTGGCCAGTGAGCAACATTGAACACAGAAATATGCTGCTTTGACTGTCTAGGATACAGCGAATTGTAACATATTCGCTCCTACAATTGACTTGAGTTGAGTTGAAAGTTTGTTGGGAGTTCTTGTTATCCCGCAAGCTTTTGTTTTCGTACGAGCTTCTATCGCTGGCTGTCAGGCGGGCTCGATTCATTCATGGTCATTGACATGGTCCTCTGTTTGTCAAGTAACTGCGAACAGGAGGACTGAACATGGAGATCCAAAATGAGACTAGACGATTGCTGGATACAGAAGATGGTGAGGAAGACACTGGAGTGAGGTCTGAGCAGGAGACATACCTTGAGTGAGTTTGTGTTTATTAGTAAACATTATGTGTATTGTGCAAGAGAAGTGTTACACTCGTTATGTCATGTCATTTATCCACATATGAAGCCTTCTTATTATTGTTAATACACAAGTTGATTTTCTCGACACTTTCTATCACTGGATGTTCTACCAGTGCTGCCTGTGTTCCCATTTTCTAGTCTGCCTCCCATTTGTTGTGTGTTCTCTTTCTGCTTTGAAATACTGTGTTTCACTGTTGACACTGGCTTATAGATAAAGATAGAGTTTTTGCCAGAGACCTTGACTTTTGACCCTGTCTTTCTGTCTTTCAACAGTAAAGTGAAGAATGGGAAGTTGTACCTGGCCACATTTGCAGCTGTTTTGGGTCCCCTGAGTTTTGGCTTTGTGTTGGGGTACAGTTCTCCTGCCATCCCAGAGCTAAGCAAAATCACTGACCCACGCATACGACTGGACGCTGACCAGGCCTCGTGGTTTGGGGTATGATGTTATTCTTGCTATCATGGTTTGTTGATGAAATTGATTGTAGTTCCTCCAAAATGTAACTTTCTTTCTTCTTTGTTTTGCAGTCTATTGTAACAATAGGAGCGGCTGTAGGAGGTCTCCTGGGTGGTTGGATGGTAGACAAGGCCGGGAGGAAGCTGAGTCTTATGTTCTGTTCTATACCTTTCATCTTTGGTTTTACTATCATCATTGCTGCTCAGAATGTGTGGATGCTGTACCTTGGGAGGGTACTCACTGGCCTGGCAAGTGGGGTCACATCACTTGTGGTCCCAGTAAGTACTATTGTATTAGACATCCTCTGGTAAAGATGTTACAGTGTCCTCCTGTGCATCAAATCTTATGTTTTTTCTATTCCCCACATAGGCTACTTATCATACGTGTATCAAATGTTTAGCCTCCAATATCTATCCTGCTGTCCTGGCTCTCTTTGTGACTGCTGACTGTTTTACCCTCTCAATCCTATTTTTCTTAGCTGTATATCGCAGAGATGGCACATGAGAGAGTCCGTGGAACAATAGGCTCCTGTGTTCAACTCATGGTGGTCACAGGAATCATGGGAGCATATATAGCAGGTACTGTGTAGTAGCTGTCAATTTGTTAATAACATTTGGGATTTTGTGTGTTGCAACTTTATGAGATTGAATTTCATGGCTTACTTTTCATGGCTCATTGAGGGTTTTTCAGCACTACACAACTTTATGACAACAACCATTGCAGTCAGGTGGTAGAAGCAGTCCCTTCAGTTGCATGTATGGTTTGCTGATTCAGACTTTGGCTCTTGACCCACACGATCAAAGACAAGGTCCCGAATTGAGTTTTCCTATGGTCAACCAAACCTTGATGATCATGTGATGTGATCATCACCCGGCATGATCAAAACTCCTCCCTTCTAACTGAGACAACTCTCTCATTTGTGCTGGCCGCACAAACCACTGCTATGTCTAATCTAGTTACCAACATGCCATGCGTGTTTCTCCATTAACTTTGCTCAATAGAGGCTTCAGTACTATTGCAGGCTAGGTAGTCTTATGATGCAGGGAATGGCCATTGCCCAGGAATGCTGTAAAGCAGAGAGGTTGCTCTTTGCACCATTGTTGTAGGTGTGCTAGTGTACCTAGGGCTGTTGTGCTGTAATATTCTCCCTACTTTGTCCTACTCTGCCCCCCCCCCCCCCTCCAGGGCTATTTCTGGACTGGCGCTGGTTGGCAATTTGCTGCTCACTCCCCCCCGCCCTGATGATGGTCTTCATGTGCTTCATGCCGGAGACCCCCAGGTTCCTGCTGTCGCAGGGGAAGAGGCGGGAGGCGGAGGAGGCACTGCGGTTCCTGAGGGGACCAGACGCCCCTGCCGAGTGGGAGTGCGCCCGTATTGAGGACACTTCTGACGAGCAGGTGAGAGAACTATCAGTGACACTGATGGATGGTGTTGTCCCATCTAAGGGACAAAGAGATGTATTGTAAGGTCATGTTCAGATACGGGAAGGGAAAGAAATAAAAATAGCTGGACCCCTTAGCTAGCCCTGGTTGAGTGAGGATATTCAGGTCAGAAGCAGGACATACAGTCATGAGAAAAAGTTAGGACACCCCCCAAAATATTAAGTTATTCTCTTAAAAATATGGACATATCAATATGTTATCTTCTTTCTAACAATGTCTATAGATAAAGGGGATGTAATTGAACAAAAAACTATGACAATGTAACTTTGTAATCATTTATTTAACGATAAATTAACAATAATGCCAATTCCTACTGAGGAAAAAGTTAGGACACCCTATGCCCTAATAGCTAGTATTGCCCCCCTTGGCTGAAATAACCTCAATTAGACGTTTCTTATAACTGTCTACAGGTCTCTGACATCAATTGGGAGAAAGTTTTTCCCACTCCTCCTTGCAGAATTCTTTCAGCTGTGTGATGTTCGAGGGGTGTCTTGCATGCACAGCCAGTTTCAAATCAATCCACAGCATCTCAATAAGATTAAGATCCGGGCTTTGACTTGACCATTCCAGAACTCTCAATTTATTTTTCTTGAGTCATTCCTTGGTAGATTTACTGGAATGTTTTGGGTCATTGTCATGTTGCATGGTCCACATCTGCTTCAGCTTCAACTTTCGAACAGATGGTCTCACATTTTCCTCAAGCACCCTCTGATACAATACAAAATTCATAGTGGATTCTATGATGGTGAGCTGACCAGGCCCTGCTGCAGAAAAGCAGCCCCAAACCATGACATTTCCACCCCCATGCTTCACAGTTGGTATGAGGTTCTTGTTCTCAAATGCTGTCTTGGTTTTGCGCCAAACATGTCTACTCTTACTGTGCCCAAATAGTTCAACTTTGGATTCATCTGTCCAAAGCACATTGTTCCAGAAGTTCTGGTCTTTCTCTAGGTGTTCTCTGGCAAACTTTAGTCTTGCCCTGATGTTTTTTTTTGACAGCAGGGGTTTCCTCCTTGCACACCTCCCATGTAATGCAAACTTGTTCAGTCTCTTTCTTATGGTGGATGCATGTACTTTGACATCAATTGTGGCAAGAGATACCTGTAGGTCTCGTGATGACATTCTGGGATTGTTGGAGACTTCTTTAAGCATCTTTCGGTCAGCTCTTAGGCTGAACTTGCTTGGGCGGCCTGACCTGGCCATGTTGGTGGTGGTTTTAAATGTTCTCCACTTGTAAATTATTTTCCGGACAGTGGAATGGCCAATTTCGAATAGTTTGGAGATCTTTTTATATCCCTTCCCAGACTCATATGCATCTACAATTTTTCTTCTGAAGGCCTCAGAGAGCTCTTTTGATCTCGCCATGGTGATGCAACTCACTTCAACAATCAAGAGCAAACCAAACTAAATATCTGAGGTTTAAATAGGACAGGCTCCTCCAAAATCCTCTGTAACGATGTTCTAATCATTTGCACCTGATGTGGTGCTCTTTATTATAATTTTAGGCATTTTAAGTGGAACTAAATGTAGGGGTGTCCTAACTTTTTCCTCACAAGAAGATTGCATTTCTATTAATTACATTTTACCAATAATTTTTTAAATAATTTGTTTCAGTTGTATTTGTTTAGTTATATTACCTCAATTTTTCAATATTGTTCAAATGAATATCAAATGTCCATATGTTTGAATATGTTGAAGAAGACAAAGGTTTTCATAGGGTGTCCTAATTTTTTCTCATGACTGTAGATATTCTTAATAAGAAAGAGTGGCATGCTGACACATCTGATCCCTGTTAATGGGGCGTACTGTAGGATACTGTTTTTGGTGATGAATGTGTGTTTTGTGTTAACCAGCGGGGTAGTTTACGGCTGGCTGACCTTAAGGACCCTGGGGTGTACAAGCCCCTGGGAGTGGGCATCATGCTGATGCTCTTCCAGCAGCTCACGGGAATCAACGCCATCATGTTCTATGCTGAGACCATATTTGAGGAGGCCCATTTGAAGGTAGAGAGTATTTCTCTGGCTAGCTTCTGTATATTTTGATGGCTGCAATTACAACAATGACTTTAGAGAGTTTGATTCTTCGTCATTTTTAAATGTTTCCTTGGAGACATTTGTCAAGTGGAGAGTACTTTGTATTAATAGGGTTATGTCAGTGCAGTTGTATGTATTAAAAGAGAGGTTATGTTTCATGTTCCAGAGCAGTGACATTGCTACAGTGATCGTGGCTGCGATCCAGGTCGTTTTCACGGCAGTAGCAGCATTGGTCATGGATCGGGCCGGAAGGAAGGTTCTGCTCATTATCTCAGGTGCTTATTGCTCGCAAGCAAAATGTATGTGTTGGCAAAGTTACTGGGTTTAAGATGAAGCATGAAGGTTTCTTAAGTGGGCTTTATAAGATTTTGAAAGAAATGGGTAGCCCACTCTTTAAATATCAGCTATGGTGAACTGATTAGAAGGCACAAGGCATGGTGAGTGAGTGAAAAGAGTCCTTTGTGGCAAGTCAGAACCAAAGTAAGAGGGGGAGTATTGTCTAGCTTGACATCAGATTATTCCAAAATTGACCCTCTTTCCTACATCGTCTTTGCTTGACCCTTGGTCGTGTTCAAATCTGACTGACATGTTTCTCTCTTTCTCTCTCACTCTCGCTCTCACTCTCGCTCTCTCCCCTTTTCTCCACCAAGGAGTTGCCATGTCTATCAGCACAGCTGTCTTTGGAGTCTACTTCTACTTGTCCAGCCATAATCCGAGTAACCCCACAGTGCCCAGCTTAGTGTTGGATCCCCTTTCCCTGGGGCCTCAGGCTGACCTGGCCTGGCTCGCACTCGGCAGTATGGGGCTCTTCATCACCGGTGCGTTGATGTTGTCTCTGTATCATTAGTACCTCCAGTTATGTTTTACTGAGTGTGGAGGGGTTTTAGCCACTGGTTTGAAATCTATGCATTTCTAAACACATTGTGTGTGTTTGTGTGTGTGTGTGTAGGATTTGCCCTGGGTTGGGGTCCCATCCCCTGGCTGGTTATGTCAGAGATTTTTCCCACTCAAGTCAGGGGATTTGCCAGTGCTGCCTGTGTTCTCACCAACTGGGGCACTGCGTTCATCATCACCAAGACCTTCCAGGACCTCATGGTGAGTTGTACTTTGGGACATCCTGTCAGGAAAGGGAGGGATAAAAGGAGATTGAGAGGGCTTTGCTATGTGAGAGGAAGCCATTTCTACGGTTTGCAGATTTTCAGCTTAGTCACAATGCATACAGTACATGACTTAATGCACATTTTTTTAAATGTTGTTTTATTGCACATCTAAACATTTTAAACACATCTAGTCACTTACCTCTCTGAAAGGCGGTTCATGTTAATGCCAGATTATGTACACAATCAGCTTTCTATTGATTTGATTCTGCTATTGATTGGAAGTATTTTGGGGATTGTTCAAGGTTACAATGTTCCATACAAATGTCTTTTAGGCATTCCTAACCAATGCAGGGACCTTCTGGCTTTTCTCTGGGCTCTGTGCGCTTAATGTCATCTTCACCATCATCTTCGTCCCTGAGACAAAAGGCAAGACTTTGGAGCAGATCCAGGCACGGTTCAAAGGGACTCCAGAACTATAGACTACAATGGTGTCAGACCATAGCCTCAGACTCTTAGCCAACCCCAAGTATAACAGAGGCATCTCATCATGATGCCTTAGTGCATAGTTCTGACATGGCTAAGTACAAATCGTGACATGCCACCTCTTCTCTAGTACAGAATCTGCTCTCTGAACCGAGTTGGACTTTTTGAGCCAATCCCCTTCAACGGTACATTTGAGCAGTTCAATACACATTGCACATAAAGATTCATTGAATATTTATGCTGATTGCACCATAGTTTTGTCAATTTTACTTGCCAATAATGTTTAAATAATGTTTACATCAATATTATGAAATGCACCTGAATTATATGTATATTTTATGAAATAGATCATTTCTTATGTAAATGAGAGGACACAGACACTTAATGGCCAAGGGTTGCCCTTCAAAAGGCAATGTTGCTTTTGGTTTTGAAAAATAATGTTATTGTGTTTGAGTTCATTCATATATTTGGAACTGTCTTCAGAACAAATGGGTTTGGGTGTTATTTGGCTGTTATTCACATTGGTCTACTTGTACGAGTCACTGATACATTTGTTCTACAAGTATGGGTTTTCTTTTGTTTTGTTTTTTTATAAATGTACTATCATCTCTTAAGCTCAATTCCACAACTGACTCCATTGCTATGCAGGTGAAATATTAAAATTGCTTTGCAGCTCACCAAAGATTTAGGACTGTATGGTAAGGTTTTTATATTCTTGACAACCTTCTCTAAGCATGTTGTTTTGATACCTCTGAATTTGTTGTGTAAATTTAACGGGTATGTAGGCCCGCTTGGATTTCTACTTTTTCAAATGTTTTTTGTTCTAGAGTGCCTTGAATATTTTTTAGGAATTAGTAAATCATGCTGCATTTGGCAGCAGGCATGGAGATAGGTTCTCAAATGTGTTTTGCTGTATTGTTTTGATATACACTCACCGGCCACTTTATTAGGTACACCTGTTCAACTGCTAGTTAACGCAAATATCTAATCATCCAATCACATGGCAGCAACTCAATGGATTTAGACATGTTGACACGCTCAAGCGAGCTGCTGAAGTTCAAACCGAGCATCAGAATGGGGAAGAAAGGTGATTTAAGTAACTTTGAACGTGGCGTGGTTGTTGGTTCCAGGCGGGCTGGTCTGAGTATTTCAGAAACTGCTGATCTACTGGGATTTTCACGCACAACCATCGCTAGGGTTTACAGAGAATGGTCCGAAAAAGAAAATATCCAGTAAGCGGCAGTTCTCTGGGCGAACATGCCTTGTTGATGCCAGAGGTCAGAGGAGAATGGCCAGACTGGTTCGAGATGATAAAAAGGCAACAGTAACTCAAATAACCACTCGTATACCAAGGTATGCAGAAAACCATCTCTGAACGCACAACACGTCGAACCTTGAAGCAGATGGGATACAAAAGGGGGTCCAACCCAGTACTAGCAAGATGTACCTAATAAAGTGGCCGGTGAGTGTATGCAGCTTCAACGATATTGATGATTTCATAGTGATTCTCGTAGTTATGCCATGTAGGCCTGCAATATGATATCCACTATCAGTGCCATTGTTGTAGCTTGCAGTATGATATGCACTAAAGTTGAAAGTATTGATGTCATGAAGAATTGCTGTGAAGTGATATGATTCCCATGGTTTCATGTTAATGAAATGTACTTATTTACTTACATTTACTCAATATCTCCTAACCCTTAAATGAGCACTGCTTTATCTCAGATTGTTTAATATTTTTCCTAAACTGGTTGAGCTCTTGTTGACCTGTCTTTTCACTGTTATTGGCATTTACTGTAGGGTTATGCTGTATATCATGTTTAACCTCTCACCATCTCTTTTCACGATTGCGCATTTCCTTTTACTTTGAATGTGAACAAGTTAGAATAGGTTAGAACAGTAGGCCTACTGTTGGGCACGGAAAATAAAAATGAATTTTAATGCACCGTGTATTTTAGCTGACTTGCCCACAAGTCAAAACATTACAGCTCCCTCTAGGGGACTTTCTTATTCCTAATAAAGCCAGCTTGTGATTTTGTCAGTTCATTCAAGTTCAGAGCCTTTAATTGAAAGTCATCATAGCCCATGACTTGTGTGTCTACATACAGTAAAAGAATAAGAAATAGTCTAAAATATCTCATGCATTTTCATTTTCACTCAAAATATTTGGTCCCATGTGAAGAAATTGGAGTCCAAAGATTTAGCTAAGGAAGGGGAAAACTGGTTTATTGATCTAGCAGCCCAGTCGTACCCTGTAAGCACACTGTATCTGCTGCCCCTTATGCCATACGTGTCTACTATCCAGATGCAGTATAAGTCTTTGGTCCGGATACCTTGGCAGTCCTCAAAACATGCAAATAGCTTAGAGACACCACACTATTTCCCTTTGAATATGCACAGCTCCAAATGCAAATTTGACACAAGAACAGAAAACAGAAACGAGCTGGACAATGTGTAAGGAAAATATCCAAGCATAGTATGGTTTCGGGTCAGCCCTGTAGTGTAAAGGCCCAATGATGACTAGGGTCTGAACCAACTATCCTCTAGTGTTTGACTATGGAGCACACACTCTAGACCTCCTGTAACATTGAAAGCCAGAACTCTTGGTAACAGCTGTGACAGTGGATAGATGGATTCACTTGGGGAACCATATTATGTCAATGGGAAACCAGTAGTTAGGTTATTAAAGTGGCTGGGATTCAAACAACAAGGAAGCATTTTGGGGCGAACAGCTGAGGGATGGGGTTGGAGAAATGTAACCACAACAATTCATAGATGGAGCTATGAATGCAAGGACAGACTATCCTTCAGATCCAAATGAAAGTTTTAACCATGTTTTGAAGCTTGTAGAAGTTTACAAACAATTAACTAAAACAAGCTTATATTTTGGGTTCTGATGATGGCGTAAGATAGTTAAACTAAACTCATTTATTTCTACATAAGTTATACTCTTCAAGAATCAATGGCGATTGCATAGTCCACAAATGGATGTATCAATCCCAGATTGCCCCTTTAAGTGACTAATTGCATATTTAGAAAAGCAGAGGACATGAGTTCAGTATATTTGTTATTGGCACCGTGGAGAGCCGTCTCCAAAGCAGAGCTTTGACAGACGAATGAACCTGCGTGACAGTAGTGCAGTCAGTCAGTCTAGCTGTCAAACAGACACAGGACAGGGTAGCCGGGGGCTGTGGGTTAGCATAGATAGTTAGTTATGCAGATTTGCGTTGCTTTGCGAGCTAGTATGTGTATCACTTATCTGGAGGGCGGCTACAATTTCATGAATGGGTAAAATGGAGAGTGGTCATACTTTCAGATACATTGATACATGACATTTGACGTGGGCAAACCTTTTGAAACCTCGTCAAGTCGGATAAAGCGAGGAGAATATTGATCGGAGCTGGAGGTGTCAAGCAATCTAGTTGACAAGCCCGCCCTGCTAGCTGGCTAGCTGGCTGGAGCTACTCCAGTCATCAACGAAAGGTAAATAGCTAAGCGTAGCCAGATAGCTAGCACAGATAGCTAACGTTTGTCATAATCGTTAGCCAACTTAGCTACGTGTTGCATGCAGCATAAAACGCAAGTTTGTATTGGCCATCTCATGGTAGCCAGCTACATAGATATGTCTAAATTCATTGAAATGCAAAAGTTTTTGCTACGAATGACGAATCGTAAACCGCATTGTAGCTTCAGCAAAGGGTTTTTTTTTCCTAGCGAGGGGTGTAGCTACTTGCAGGGTCTGACTAATCCCTGCAACAAAAACGTTACATGAAACGTGCAATGTAAGGTAAACAGTAGTGCACTAGGTGTGTAAATGACACTCTTTTAAATAACGTAGAATAAAAAGTCCTCAATAATTAAGGTTAAATAATAATGCGAAACTGTCGTTGGCCTGTGTTTAACGACGTTAAACCCGTAGAACTAGGAAGTAGAACGTTCCATTCCATTTCAGCATTTAGACGGACCCCCTTGTCAGATTGTTGGGCCCCCAGCCAGTAGCTAACGTCTAGCTAGCTTATGTGATGTTAGTTGACTTATTGGTAGTTTTGGTCACTTGACAGCTGACGTTTTTACATAGTTGATAGTTGGGACAGCATTTATATTTTTATTGTGTACGTTTTCGTACTTTAATAAACTCCAGCAATGCCAACTATTCAAATTTTTGCACGTCTTCACATGTTTGCAGTGCTGTTAGCTAGCAGAGGTTATTGATCCCAGTCCTGCTACAAGTGTGGGGCGAAGGTATCTCTTGTGATTCAGAATTCAAATTAATTTTCAGGACTTTTTAAGTCCTTTGTGGTTGTTGTCGCTATCACGCTCTGATAGGATGCTATTGTGACCCCTTGTGACTGACTATTTTGACAGAATAGGAAATCTGTAATTTATGATATTTCTCATTGAATTGCCAGCTATCCAGCTTTTGTCCATCTTGAGTATTTCACTCATGTTCATTTCAGGTTGTCCAGTCCAATCCACCTTTATCAGTCATGTAGGCCTGCTCCCTTTTTTAAACATTCTTGGTCAAACAAAATTGGATCAAATGTTGCCATTTATCTGCTTGACCTTTAGCTCGTAGTTATGCAATGTAACAAAGACTTCTAAGTCAATTATCAAAATTTTACAGAATCTCCCATGAGAAGCCTGATTTCTTAAATACAGCAATGGTATTATAGAGTTTACATCTCAGAAACCAAATGGGGTGAGCTTAGATCTTTGGTCTTCATAAGATGGATCTTTGCAGGGGGAGGAGGACAGTGCTTAGGCTACAGCTAAATATGGGTGACTGGGAGTCTGGGACAAGCCCAAGTGAAGACCCTGAGGATCAGAGCCACCTATTCAACATTCGCATTTGTTCATATTAAATAATTCAGAGAATTCAGTTTTGCACATACCTTGAACACAAAAGTGACTATTTCTAGTAGTCTCAATCCCAGACACTTCCGCTCAAATGCACAAAAGGTCTGGTGGACCAACGCGTTAAACTTTGCCTTTATTAAGCCAATAGAAAGACTGTCAAATGGACGGTGCATAGCCATCGGCTTAATCTACCTATCAATCATCTCCAACAACACCTTTCCCCTAACCCTCCCCTCTGTTTACATAAATACATTTTGATTCAGTTCTGTCACCAGTATGCACCTGCACGCAGTAACATCAATAAAGAATGTACAGAGGATTTGTTTGAGAAAACTAGTCTCCAAAAGAGACGTTTTTGCTGGCTTGCAAACGGGTTATGTTAAAAGCTTAGTGTATCAGACATAGCCAACACTGTGCTCCATTTTAGCCAAAGACCACCACCACCATCAATTTCCAGACGATCCAATTTTACTAGAGTTATGGCCTTTGCTGTCGATCATGGAGGATCAAGCAAAGATGTTGCAAAATAAAGGGATAGTGTTTGGCTCACCCGAGACCTTTGTTGGCAATGATCAATGGAGAAGCCATTGCAGAGCACCGTGTTTGGTGAACGTCAATGGTATCATGGTGGATGAAGTAAACATCGCGGTCCAGTCGTTAGTAAAGTATAGTAAGTAAGGTGTTGTTACTACAGTAGCTATCACCCTTTGCAATTATACTGTCGCCTAGCCTTTTTCTCTACCGGCTATTGCAGCAAGTAGGCTAACTTAATGCGTTTGTCATTTGTCTAAGACTTGATCATTCTTGACAGCAAAGGACATAGCTAAAACAAATGAAATGGGAATATCTGGCCATGGCATTGGGGGTCTGTTTCTACATGACTATTCCCACTTTCTTCTCCCCAGTGAAGCTATTGTTAACTAGGTTGCTAGGTCCTCAACTAGCTAGCTAGAAGGGTTTTTTTTGTCCAGGGGGAATGTTTTTGCTAGCACACCTCAAGTCTCGCAAGTCGTTTGATTCGCAACAATTACAGGACTTGACAAATACTTAGGTCACTCCCATAGAATTCTATGGCCACTCCCTCTAAGGCCAACTTTGAGTAGTTGATATTTCTTATCTATGCTGTTTGCAATAGCCTGGGGACGAGGTTACTATTTCTAGTAACGTTGCCCTTGCCTGCATTTTTCTCCCCCTGTAGTATAAAGTTTGAGAGGACCAAGCACTTATGAAATGGGCGAGCACTTGGTCCTTCAATACCCCTCTGCTGCAGGCCACAGCTAGGACGGATCACTTGAGCTGAGAACAGATGCTACTGAGTCATTATAGGGTTGGGTACTATGGCATGCTTGTCAGAAAATGATATGGCCACGGTCTACGTACAACCTGATCTGCCTATGGCTACAAGTTGTAATTGACTATTTACACACATACAACTTGGTAAACGTCCTCCTAGAGGATCCACCCATCTTAAAGGGGAAGTTTAGCCGAAATCCTTTTTCATGTGTATTTTTCATGTTTCAGGTCAATCCATAATGCATACCGCCTCGAACTATCATTTCGCGTGCAGCTGCACCATAGCTATCGAAACACAAGGTCTGTGGTGAAGTCTCATACCGTGTTAAAATACGTCAAACGAGAGTTTTTGCACTCCGACTCTGCTCTACTACGCCAGTGATTCCCAGAGAGCAGCATGCGCTAGCTTTAGCGCTAATGAACAGAAGGACCTGGCGTGGGAGAATCTTGGGAGTTGGGAATTTAATCAAATGGGCAATTTGGAAGATCAGGACTGAGGGCATTCAAAGCAAGATATCTTGACTTGGAGTTTTAAAATGTGATTTGTTGTGTGAATGTGTCTACTATTAAATAATGAAAACAACAAATCCACTGGATTACAGGGTAAAATTCCGCTTTAAATCCTTGTGCTCCTCTCTGTAATCATATTCGGAGCTTTCACTGCGGCAGCTTTTGTCACTTCTTCCAATCAGAGGATTGTTTCATCTCTACTTTGCCTTTGGCTGAACTCCTGTTTGTGTTAGTTTACTGTAGTAGGGAAATTGTACCATAAGCTGGTCATCTCCAGACTGTGTGTGTGTGTGTGTGTGTAAACTCGCGCCAGCCTCCCATCAAAGTGCTTTGCTCTTGCTACTCAACAGTCAGGGAGGATTTACAGTAGTCAATAGATGATCAGTGGAAGGAGCCCCTTAGCTGTGAGGCACCTCTGGACGGTAGCTCTCTGCAGTCGCTAGGCTGCACTGCTTTCAAGATGCTCTAACCTGCATGACAAAACCAGTCATTGTTTTTTCTTTTGTTGTTTTGATTTCCTCTGGTGAATAAAGGCGCCTCATCGCGGATGGACATGGAGACCCCCACATGCCCCCCGGTGCACCAGAACGGGAATGCCCACCGGGAACCTCGGGTGTCCAGGCCAGCCGCCCCTGTGCTGAGGGTCCAGCTATACCACAGCAGCCAGGGAGGGGCTGACTGCGCCCCCCTCAGCTACCCACCGGGCGACTATGTAGCTGAGCAGCTGTGCGTTGACGCAGCCAAGGAGTGCAGTGAGTACTCAAGCTCCACAAACACAGCATTAAGTATCGTCCTGGGTTGAACACCTATGAAAAGAAAGAGAGGGAATTAGGTTTGAATGCTGCTCATTGAGTTCACAGGTCTCTACCAGGTCAGGCTTGGAGGACCTGGGCATTATATGGTCATGGTCTGGGTTGATTGCAAAAACAAACTTTGTTGAATCGGACACTGCATTCCAGTCAGTGTACCTTTATTTACCATTGCCAAGGATAAGCAAAAGTCTGCTGGCCTGCGTCTAGTGAATTTTACAAGAGGCATTTCCAGTGGTCAATAAAAGTGTAAGGCAGCAAGAAATGCCTGTGAAGGGACAAGCGAAACATATGACATTTCGGCCAAACTTTATTGACCTTCTCATTACCCTTTTAAATTGAATTTATGATCCAAATCACTTTTTAGACAAAGCAACCAGGGCCCAGGCACAGTGCAAGGTCTGCTCTCCTCAACTTCTTCAATCTGTGGCTACATGGTTGACCCTAAAGTTTTGTACTGCATGACTGCTGTTGAAATGTATACATGCACTGTACATATATACATTAGGCACCTTTTTTCCTCTGAACCTGTTATATTTTTTTTTTTTATAAGATGGGCTATACATCCATTGCAAGCTGTCCTCTGCAGCTAAATGTTCTATCCACACTGACATGAACACTAATGATGGACTTTCCAGCATTGTAATCAGATTAACTGTTGATAGACTCAAATAAATGTTTTTTTTTTTATTGAGCTTCAGACCTCTTGCATACTCCAGGTTGAAGACAATCATGCTTTGAAGGTTGTCTCATTCTCCTAACTGTACCCTAGGTGTGTCACCAACATACTGCAGCCTGTTTGGACTGTTTAGAGAGCGAGACGGTGTGTGGTTCTCGCCCAACCATGTCTTCCAGCTAGATGAGTCAGCCAATGAGGAAGTGGTTTTCAGAATTAGGTGGGTGTAGTGTACTCTTTATTTTCCTGGTCTATTGGTTGTGTATTGACCCATATCTCTCTCTTAATCCTTCTTTAATTCTCTCCCTTACTCTGACCTTTTCCTACCATCTCTTCCTCTCTCCCCTTCTCTCTCTCAACACCCCTCTCGTTCTCTCACAGATACTATTTCCCTGGCTGGTACAGCAGTGGGGCTTCAAGGGCGTATCGGTACGGGGTCACCAAGGGCTCAGAGAGTCCCGTCCTTGATGACTTTGTCATGGCATACCTTTTCGCACAGGTAAAAGTCCATCCTGTCTTTAATACATGGAAATGATCACAGAATACTCCTTATTCGTATTAGCTTTAGGCCATCTGACATCCATTGCTTCACACTTCGCCTGCTTGTTTTAACAATTCTGTTCGCTGCCATTCAGTCAAGCTCTGTATCTGAGACTAGAAAATGGGTAGTTACAGTATAGTCCTGAGGAAGTGGCGGTATCGGTCAGCTGACTAATTTAAGATTGCAGCGTGAATCATACTCGAGGAATGCAACTGTGTCTTCCATTTGCATTGATAAGGGCCCCCTATGAGGAGAGATGAATGATAAACGAAGAACGCCATGACTTTCAACACTCGTACGTATGACGTATGATGAGTGTTTGGCCATCAATATTTTTGTTTGGGATGTTTACTGTTGAATGATGTTGGCTGGTCTCTAAGCTGATTCCAAAGCTGATAGGACTATATCTTGATCATGAAAATAGGGGAACTTCTGAGGGTTTTGATGAAAGACGTTTTGGTTTGTTCTATCATCATGTCCTCTGACTTTATTATGAGGCCTATTGACAAATGTTGTGGCTTAGTTGGGAAGCAGTCAGCAGATGTACTGTACATCCAGGGGATAATGCACTCCTACTGTACTACATTTATTATTTATTGTCCCACAATTAAATTAGCTTTGTTAATGTGCTGGCTTTGTGGCTTAGCGGTACAGCACCCCAGGGGTGCTCACGTTTGGCAGTCTGCCCTGTTATCTCTCTGTTTCCCCTGTCTCCTTTCCTACTGTCTCAGTAATTGTCAAAAATGCACTTTAAAAAATTTGCTTTGTAAAAGGAAAGGTATGGACCCAACGTTAAACAGACTGAAGGCTCAGTCAGTGTTTGCTGGTTATTTAAGGTCTTAGATCAATCAGTTCAAACATGTAGAGTATTTTAAAGAGGGGTCATCCAGGTTACTTAAACTGGAAATGACCTGAGTGAGCAGACAGATTAGATGGGTTTATACCATTAGAAATAGAATGATCTATGGTTTATACCCTGGAAATCTACCTCAGTGAGTTGATGCATCGGGACAGCCTGGGAGTGAACAGGGAGTGCATTGCAGGGTTGTTTCAGGTGAAGGCAGCTTATTACCCTCCATTACCTCCCCACCCCTCCACGGACAGAACAGTTAGGCCGTACAGTATGTTGTACCACAGAGGACAGGACGAGGTCCATCTTATCCAGGGCCATGCTCTCACCCTTTGACTGTGATATAAATAGCCGTCTTGTCAAGCCTTGCAAAGTGATCGATAATCTTCTACTTTCATTAGAGCGGATATGATCACACATGTTAGTCTGTCACTTGAATAGTAGGATCTTACAGTACTCTCAAATGAAGCCCGCTGACTTCTTATCCTTTTATGTTGAGAGATTTTTCATGTGTGATCCAAGTTTTTGTTTTTTCATAGCCACTGTGTGGCTCAATGGACATTGTCGTGTCTTAACTGCTGGATTGTTGATCCCATGACTGTTAAGTTACACCTCTCTCTTTAACAAAGGGATGACTATGCTAACCTGAACAGTGAATAACCTGTGTGTCTGTGTGTCTCTCTCTCTCCCTCTCCCCAGTGGAGAAGTGACTTTGTGAATGGCTGGGTGAAGATCTCCAGCTCACACGAGACGCAGGAGGAGTGCCTGGGCATGGCCGTGCTGGACATGATGAGGACAGCCAAGGAGAGGCAAATGTCTCCGCTGAATATCTACAACGCCATAAGGTACACAGGTTTAGGGTTAGGCGTTTGACTCATTCACCTCACAGTACTCACTCCTGGATGTTTTTGAAAACAATGAATTGTTAGTAAGACTAGTGCTCATCACATTTTCATGTTGTGCCTTAAGTTTTAGAATATGTTAAAGGAGACAGACTGATCAGAAACGGCTGTATCACTAGATATTCATACTGAAATATACTGGTAACAAATATAGGGCAACAAACTCCTCTCAAACAGCAACTTTATATGACCCTCATCTTCTTCTTTTTCTCCCATCTCAGCTACAAGTCCTTTCTTCCCAAGGACATGAGGGCTCGCATCCAGGACTGCAACTTCGTCACACGGAAACGGATCCGCTACCGCTTCAAGAAGTTCATCCAGCAGTTCAGCCAGTGCCGAGCAACTGCGCGCGACCTGAAGCTCAAGTACCTCATCAACATGGAGTCTCTGGAGACGGCCTTCTACACCGAGCACTTCCAGGTCAGGGAGCCCTCGGCGGGACAGGTCACCATCATCGTGACGGCAGACAGTGGCATCCAGTGGTGTCGAGACAGAAACAAAGACTCTGAGCAGGTACCGTATTAGCACAACATTGTCTCAGGCTGTTTAATATTTTAAAATGTTCAGACCTTAAAGTGGTCTAATGCTGCAGCTATCTGTTGTGTATCCAGCGATGGGCACCATCTTATTTCCTGATTTGATTGGTTGTTCTTATCTCCCAATGGCATGGGAAAGGGACTCCTCTCAACAGTAGACCACTTTTATGGTCTGAAAACATCTCTGAATCTCTGACTATGGTAGAGAAACTGTAACCTAAATGGGTTTGAATGGGATGATCTTTTCTTGAGAACATGGATGGACTACTCTGTTTCGTTTTGTTTTTATAGCCTATTGAAAATTACACCATAGAGATTGAGCCATGTATTTGGGTTTCCTGCCAGTGACCGAGTGTTATGGACATGATTTTCTGAAGGCTTACTTATTGTGTACTTTGCAAGCATTAGGTTTTCCATTGTAAGAAAATCTGTGCTCAGAAGCATTAATGTGTGAAAAGTGCATAATTCGGTTTAAGAGCTGTGAATCCAGAGGCTTAGATGGCTAATGCACGTCTTTGGATTCATTCATGTGTTTCGCAATGGTTCAAAGTCTTACTTTTCCCTCCTACATTGGTGATTAAGAATAAGCTCATCACTGACTGACTGGCCGTGTTATAAGATATACAAAAACAGTATTTTCTTTCATGCTGCATTCTTTGCATTGCGTAGGTTATTCAACAACACAATTTCTCAATGCGGTGCTATTTCAGAGGAATCAGGTTCTGACTGAACTGATGTTGTCTGACTCTGAGCAGGACTTGCAGACCTACTGTGATTTCCCAGACGTTACTGACATCAGCATCAAACAGGCCAATAAGGAGGGCTCCATGGAGAGTCGAGTGGTCACCATCAACAAGCACGATGGCAAGACTCTGGTGAGGCTCACAATGTCACCTCCACATTCTGAACCTTTATACAACAACAATTTCTCTGTACCATTCACCAAGGACATTTTATATTTCCTTGGTACATTATCTTTACAAGGTGTGTTTTGACATGGCTTTGCCTGCTTATGAAAAGTTGATTTAGGTTCTTTTGACATTTTGTATTCTTGTCCCTTTTCCCACAATCTCAGGAGCTGGAGTTTCCATCGCTTGCCGAGGCCCTTTCCTTTGTGTCGCTGATCGATGGCTACTACCGTTTGACAACAGATGCACACCACTACCTCTGTAAAGAAGTGGCGCCCCCTAGGCTTGTGGAGGCCGTTAGTTGCCATTGTCATGGTCCCATCTCGTACGTAAGGTTTGACTGTTTGTTAGGGGTCAGATCCAGTTTAAGTGCAGCTAATTGAGGATATCAAGACCAACATGCAGGCCTTATGTACCTCAGTGGGTGAAATACTCTTTCTTGTTTTTGCCCACAGAATGGAGTTTGCCATCAATAGACTGCAGAAGTCTGGAAATAAGCGGGGTCTGTACATACTCCGATGTAGCCCAAAGGACTTCAACAAGTTCTTTCTGACCTTCGCTGTGGGGGTGTGTACAGTATTTCACTAGGCAGCTGATAAGAAAATCAAATGTACAAAATGTAAATTGATTTGTCACATATACAACAAGTGTTCTGGTAAATATGTTGCTATCGTATCACCAGAACACTAGCTGGATGATTCTACCTTTTGTTATCTTTTTTCTATTAGTTATATGACGCCATTGAGTATAAGCACTGCCAGATCACCAAGGCTGCCAATGGAGAGTTCAACCTCAGTGGAACCAAAAGGAACTTCGGCAGTATGCAGGAGCTGCTGAGCTGCTATCAGAAGGAGACGGTGCGCTCCGATGGCATCATTTTCCTCTTCAGCAAGTGCTGCCCACCCAAGGCCAAAGGTTACTTTTAAGTTATTATTTCAGAGGCATATATTTAAGGCTTTACTGGTTCAACTGATATAAGTTAGGGTTTGGGGTTATGTGGTCAATTATACCATACGGTTTTCTCATAAGGTCCTTTTTTTTCTCCCACACAGACAAGTCCAGCTTGCTGGTATGTAGGAGTAACAAGGGTTCAGAGGTGCCACTCTCGCCCTCGCTACAAAGACACAACATCAGCCAAATGGTGTTCCACAAGATCAGGAAAGAAGACCTCGAATTTGTAAGCATTTCAGTTTCAACAGCCACCCACACAGTTCGAGATTGTACAGTCTGTCCTTACATACCCTGTGTATTGCCTCTGGGTAACCAGCAGGGTGCAGTGTATCATCCTTCCCAATGGGAGACTCCTGCATCCGTCCTTATAGCATAGTTTATCGACTTGCAGACGTACACTTTGTTTCTGTCCTACTTTCAGACTGAGAGTCTAGGTCAAGGGACGTTCACAAAGATCTTCAAAGGGGTCCGCAATGAGATGACAGACTACGGGGAAATGCACCAAACAGAGGTCATCATGAAGGTCCTGGACCAGGCCCACAGGAACTACTCAGAGGTCAGCGGGGAAATACATTCATTCTGTGAAAGAGACTCTATAGGTCTATGTCAGAAGCCACCTACCTCTCGGGAGATGTATCTGATCGTTAGATCATTAATCGTCCTAAAACAGATGGTTTCACTATGTCTTCCCTGGTTATGTCCATTCACGCTAAACTATCTGAAGTCCGGTGTAGTCTGTATCCGTTGTTTTAACTGTTCCACTCTGTCCCTCGCCTACAGTCTTTCTATGAAGCCGCCAGCATGATGAGCCAGCTCTCCCACAAGCACCTGGTTCTAAACTACGGCATGTGTGTCTGCGGGGAGGACAGTGAGTTCACCCGTACACAGGCCCCCCTCATCCTGCTTTATTAGCTTATGATGTTATTTATTCCTGAGTCCTGCCTCCCTACTCTATACTCTTGCCAGCTTTTAGCATCCGTGCAGACGAATGGCGAGACCACAGAGCAGCTAGTCCATGGTGGGCTATTCTTAGAGGGATTACAGTACTGAGCTGGTCTCCACAAAACCCTCTTACCTGAGAAATCTCAGTCATGTAACATCAGGGCAGCATTCAATCAAAGCTGACATAGCGATAGTTACTGCCAACCGCTTGATGGTGGCATTTGTTTAATCCTTCAAGTCCATTTTTTAAAAATGTTATCCCTCTATCCCTCTCAGATATCATGGTGCAGGAGTATGTGAAGTTTGGCTCCCTGGACACTTACCTGAAGAAAAACAAAAACTCTGTCAACATCTTGTGGAAACTAGAGGTGGCCAAGCAGCTTGCCTGGGCCATGCACTGCCTGGTAAGGCTGAGCACAGCTGTGCTAGATGATATTACGACTCCTCGATGCTCAAGAGGTTGCGATGCATTGTACATTCTAACCATTACAAGCTACGTACTGCACCAGTCTATCAAAAGCTGAGGGGAGTTTGTGACAAGAATGTTTAGGGTAACAGAGATTCATTGCTCCTCTAAAGCTCTGGACAATCCCATTCTTCCTTTCCTGACTGTCCCCTCTTTCCTACAGGAGGAAAAGAACCTCGCCCACGGGAACGTCTGTGCTAAAAATGTTCTTCTGATCCGGGAAGAGGACCGGAAAGCTGGGAATCCCCCATTCATTAAACTCAGTGACCCTGGAATCGGCATCACTGTCCTGTCCAAAGAGAGTGAGTTCTCTCTCCTCCTCCACTTCTGCACAGAGGCGGTGTGATACTGCTTGGCTGCCACAAGGGGACCATGCTTACATATGGGAACTCAGTTCTACGCTGATTTCCCATCTCAGATTTCTCCATTTATGAGTGCAGCATTGATTAATTGAATCCCTTGTCATTTTTAATCCACCACATCAGAAATGGTAGAATATATGTTTTATTATTTGAGAAATATTTCACCTTTTCAAAATTCTGAGAATAATGTTCTGTTTGAGTTTACGGATTGAATTGCTGGACTTCTATTTCAGTATTGATAGAGAGAATCCCTTGGGTGCCTCCTGAATGTATTGAGGATCCTGCCAACCTGAGCCTGGCAGGGGACAAGTGGAGCTTTGGCACCACGCTGTGGGAGATCTGCAGCGGAGGGGAGAAACCACTGGGCACACTTGACAACACAAAGGTGACGACACATCATGAACTACAAACCTGGCTTCGGCCTGGGAGTACCGTAGAAACAAGTTACAGCCGAATTCGACATTGACACTTTTATCCAAATGAAATGTGTGTTTACTTCAAAGTCGTGAAAAAGCAGTGTCCGTCGTCCCCCTAACACCCGTTATCATTCATTTGTGTAGAAAAACCTGTTTTATGAGGACCGTCACCAGTTGCCTGCTCCTAAGTGGACTGAGCTGGCCAACCTGATCACCAGCTGCATGGACTACGAGCCCACCTTCAGACCCTCCTTTAGAGCAGTCATCCGCGACCTCAACAGCCTCTTCACACCCGGTCAGTGCATTCCAACAGAGTCACTCCTCCTGTTTTTTTTTGTTTTTTTTTATTAGCATTTAAAAGTCCGGTATGTAACATTTGGAACTGAATTTCGCCGAGGTGGCAGATTTCCAACAGACTTGCTTAAGTCATGTTATAGGAGGAGGGGTTTGAGTGCTTGTGGTCAATTTTTTAAGCTGTATTACTTATACAACTGGAATTTGTAACGTGGCTGCTTTTGGTTTAAAAGAGATGGGGCAGGAGAGGTTACTACATTCACATTTTTAGATGAGTTATACAAGGTTACTGAGGAACCTACTGTACAGTACTTCAGTTGTCCTACATGAATGCAATGATATGGAATGTTAGGGAATTTCATTCTTTACAGTGTAAAGGAAGGTTCGCATCCCCTTTTCCCCTTAAAAGATTCCTCTGAGCGGGACTACGAAATGCTCTTCATCTCTAAAACTGTCCATGTGATTTATTTGACTTTGACTGTGATGTTTCTGTCTACAGATTATGAGTTGATCGTGGAGAGTGACATTTTGCCAAACAGAACTGTAGGGTCTGCCTGGGTCATGGGGGCGTTTGAGAACCAGGAGCCGGCCCAGTTTGAGGAGAGACATCTCATATTCTTACAGCAGCTGGGCAAGGTAGTGAACCACACTGTCGAAGTAAAGGACAGAACACCAGACGCATCCATGTTTCTTTACATTATAACCTCAGTCATATGTGGCATGATTGAATCATCTCTCTTCCCCCCCCCCCTACATAACCAATATGATTTTCATCAGGGTAACTTTGGCAGCGTGGAGATGTGCCGGTATGACCCACTTCAGGACAACACGGGGGAGGTGGTGGCTGTGAAGAAGCTTCAGCACAGCACTGCAGAGCACATGAGGGACTTTGAGCGAGAGATCGAGATCCTCAAGTCTCTTCAGCACGAGAATATTGTCAAGTACAAAGGCGTGTGCTACAGTGCAGGTACAATATGGCACAATAAATGGATCAAGTGAAATGGTCTGAATGAGACGGGGATAAGGGAAAACATGGCATCATGATCACTCTTATGAAGGCCATGTATGTAGGCCTATTGAAGGATGTTTTTCTATATTAAAGAAACGTATAGGATCCGAAAACAGCCAGCTCAATCAACATTAGTTAAGTGTTTGCTTAATTCAGAGCATAAAATGGATAAGTCTGCAACACACTTTCCACTACTGAAGTTGTAACATTTTGAATACAATTGAGTCCAATCAGAAGATCATGTCCGGACAAGCTCTGCTAGTTAAATTCTTTTCTCATTGTATCAGTTGTTCAAAGTGTTTCTCTTCTGTTCCTCCGCAGGCCGGAGAAATCTGCGACTAATCATGGAATACCTGCCCCATGGAAGTCTACGAGATTACCTCATCAAGAACAAGGAGAGAACAGACCATAAGAAACTGGTGCATTACACCTCTCAGATCTGCAAGGTACTGAGAGAATCAGATAGAAAAGTAGCTTTAGGCCAAACCAAGATTGTATGGTTTATTGAGAAAATAATTAAGTTATTTTTAGGATCTATTAATCTGTTGAAAAGAATCATAGATCCTTCCTTGAAGGAATGTTCCACTTCTTTAAAAAAAAAAAAAAGTCCTGGTTTGGCCCTGATCTGGGTTCTTTAGTTGATTAGCTCAGACAGTTTGTAGTTATATATTTTGCTTCCTTAGATAGTGAGTAGTCTTATTTTGGCCCCAATATATACACCTTGCAGACACTCCAAACCAACTGATCATATGACAGAATCCCCCTTCTGAAGACTTTGTCTGCATTACATTACATGTCAAGGTGTTTTTGACACATTTCCAGAATGAATAGGGTTCTATCAAAATATGACAACTCATTATCTAAGGAAGCAACATATGTAACAAAAAACTGAGTAGTCACATTTTGCGCCCCATAGAGCCCTATTCATTCTGGAAATATTTCCAGAATACCCTGCAGACACTGCAATCATATTCTGACAGAATCCCTCTCTGAAGACTTTGTCTGCATTGTTTTTCTGAAAAGTCACTTAGTCATGCTGTAATACACTTTTGCATTTCCATTGTCATAATAATTAAATGCTTAAGTAGATTACAGCAGAGTAAAGTGACTTTTCAAAAATGTAATGCAGACAAAGTCTTCAGAGGGGGATTCTGTCATATGATTAGTTGGTTTGGAGTGTCTGGAACGTGTTTCGTACTTATTTTCATATTGGGGCCAAAATAAGACTACTAAAAACTCAGCCAATCAGCTACAGCCAAGGTCAGTCCTTTTTCCATCCGTTTGAAAACAACTGTAGACTCCACCCTAGTGGTGGATAAAGGTAAATGTCCGGAATGCTGTGATTCATCTTTATTCATTTACTGTGTGTGTTTGTACAGGGTATGGAATACCTGGCAACCAAGCGATACATCCACAGAGATCTGGCAACCCGTAACATCCTTGTGGAGAGTGAACTGAAGGTGAAGATCGGGGACTTCGGCCTTACTAAAGCCCTGCCCCAGGACAAGGAGTACTACATGGTCAAGGAGCCCGGAGAAAGCCCAATTTTCTGGTTAGACATTTCATCTCTTGCTATTGGCTCAACGCCAATTCTTTCTTATTTTCTTAGCACTGTAAGATCTCTGGTTTTATTTTAACAGAAGTTGTTTTGGTTGAGGTCTTCACCCCAGCGTCTTGGTTGTTTACGACACATTCCAAATTCCTAACCTTCCACTTCTCAGTTGTGTTAGAAAGAAGGTCAGACGTAGCTGTGTTTTGTCTGTTGTGCAGGTACGCCCCAGAGTCTCTCACAGAGAGCAAGTTCTCGGTGGCGTCTGACGTGTGGAGCTTTGGTGTGGTTCTCTATGAACTCTTCACCCGCAGCGATAAGAGCTGCAGCCCTCCTGCCGTGAGTGTGTCTCTCTCTCTTGCTGTCTCTCTCTCTAATAATGTCATTCATTAATGATCCATGCCTGACCAACCATTCCACCCCCCCAACCTCAGGTGTTCATGGGCATGATGGGGAATGACAAGCAGGGACAGTCGATTGTCTATCATCTCATAGAGCTCCTCAAGTCAGGCAGCAGGCTGCCTCAACCTCTGGGGTGTCCCATGGAGGTAAAGGAACACACCTTTTACATCCATTTTGTGTGATATTGTTTCTTCTTTATGCTGGTTCTCTACCTTAATGATGTTTTAACAATAACAATGTGTTCAATTACAAATGATGTTCAGGCCAACCTTTAGGTTGTTTCACAGTATAACATCAATGAGCAATGTGTCTGCAAGAATGTTTATGTTTCATAATATATGTCCTAGTATGTCACCATCTTTAAAAAAAAGTTTTGCTTTTCTCTCTCTCAGATGCATGAGATCATGGAGGAATGTTGGGACAACGACCTGTGCTTGCGACCCTCATTCAAGGAGCTCGCCCTGCGTGTCGACCTGTTTCGGGACAGCAAGGAGACCTAGAGAAACACCCCAAGTGCCCCCCCTCTTTTTTCTTTTCTTTTTTTTCTTTTATAAAGACTCTTGTTTTTCCTGCATTCACTTGGCTGCCATGTCAGCGTCCTGCAAGTGTGAAAGGGACAAAGACTCCCCTTGTCAACAGTGTCCCTCTGCAAGATACCATTGTGTGGCAAAAGATCCAACTGACAATATGAACTTCTGCCAGTACACAAAGACCTTGTATCTGTGTGTGTGTGTGTGTGTGTGTGCGTGCGTGTTTTGTTGTCCCTTGATGGTCTGAGCTAGCAGGGCTAGCATTCACTACCCCCTTTCCCCCATCTGAGGAATGAAAGCATGATGGACTGATCGGACGGAATGTTTGTTCTTTGTATTCATTTTTTTTTATGTATATACATATATTTGTGTACATAAGTCAAGAAGATTTTATAATTTTATAAAATTAAATAAATACACTGCAGTCTATATTTTAATTGGCTGAACAGTCAGTGTAAATTAAGTACATTCAGAGATGATTTAAAAATCCAGTTTTGTTTGTGCATTGTGAAGCAGGTGGTGTGAAATTAAAAATGATTTATCAATGCCATTAAACTTGAAGTGTGGTGGAATATCTTTTAAGTGTGTGTGGGGTCAGCTAACATTGCTCTTTCAAGCAACATCATCTTCTCACCTTATGTTCATGGATGTCATCTGAGTGTTGTGTATTGTATATACAATGTTTGTCTGATTCAGATTCTAGCAGGATCAGGTTTTTTATGGTTTGTTTGATCCTCTTGTAGAATCGTAGTTGGTGAATAAGAAGAGCAATTGTCTCATTGCTTTAAACCCATGCATCCTAGGTGGACTATTTCTGAATTAGTGCTCTATTTTAACGCTTTTTTAAAGTATTGTGTCTGGTGTGTGTCTGATGTTCAAAAGTAGGGATGAGTGCATTGTGGACTTGATGGAATACTTGGAGTGCATTTAGATTTCTCAATGCACAGCACTATTTTCTGTTATATGTGAATGTGTTGCTGATATGCATTTTATTCTCATACAATCTGAAAAAGAGACTGTCTCAAAGTAAGCCATGGCTGGTTATTGAATAAATTAGATACAATTAAGTTAATTTCACTGGGGAAGAAATGATATTCTGCCTCAGAAGATGTTGCATTTCTACCCAACCCTAGAGCTGACTTACTATGTCCAGTATTATATATATATATACAGATGGTGTGCCCACACATCAGTCCTAGAAGAGATAAGGTCTCTAAATGTTGGCAAATCACAAGTTCCACAAATTGAGTATTGAGGACAGAGAAAGGTCATGACATTATCCCCTGGGTTAAAGCCATGCACTGTAGTCTACTGTTGTTAGGGTGCAAGGAAATAATATTTTAAATAAAAGAAGACACGTTCGATTCCGGAGACCAACCAAGGTTTACCATTTATTACAGATCCGCAGGAGAGAGAAAAACAGTTGTCAGGGACTTATTTCTCAGGCAGAATACACAATCTCTCTCTGTCTCTCTCAGATAAGGTGTTTTTGAACACTTTTATAGGGACAGCAGCACATGGACAGTTCAATAACAAGAGGGACCCTATTTAGGTCAGTGTGGCCTTGCACCTAAATCAGCTCGTCCAAACCAGCAGATAGACCCCAGGGGACAGATACAGTTAGGTCCATATATATTTGGACTCTCACACAATTTTTGTTATTTTAGCTGTTTACCAAAACATATTCAAGTTACAGTTATATAATGAATATGGCCTTAAAGTGCAGACTCTCAGCTTTAATTTGAGGGTATTCACATCCAAATTGGAGGAAGGGTTTAGGAATTACGCACAGCATGCGGTCAAAGGGGCTCTCAATGCAAGTGAAACAGGCCATCCTTAGGCTGCAAAAAAAAAAAATAATCCATCAGAGAGATTGGAGTGGCCAAATCAACAGTTTGGTATATTCTGAGAAAAAAATAACGCACTGGTGAGCTCGGCAACACAAAAAGGCCTTTACGTCCACGGAAGACAGCAGTGGTAGATAATCGCAGGATCCTTCACATGGTAAAGAAAAACCCCTTCACAACATCCAGGAGGTAGGCATATCATTATCATTAGACTTCACGAGAGCAAATACAGAGGGTTCACCACAAGGTGCAAACCATTCATAAGGCTCAAGAATAGAAAGGCCAGGTTAGACTTTGGCAAAAAACATCTAAAAAAGCCAGCCCTGTTCTGGAACAGCATTCTTTGGACAGATGAAACTAAGATCAACCTGTACCAGAATGAAGGGAAGAAAAAAGTATGGAGAAGGCTTGCAACGGCTCATGACCCGAAGCATCATCTATAAAACACGGAGGAGGCAGTGTGATGGTATGGGCATGCATGGCTTCCAATGGCACTGGGTCACTAGTGTTTATTGAGGATGTGACAGAAGACAGAAGCAGCCGGATGAATTCTGAAGTGTTTAGGGATATACTGTCTGCTCAGATTCAGCCAAATTCAGCAAAGTTGATTGGACGGTGCTTCACAGTACAGATGGACAATGACCCAAAACATACTGCGAAAGCAACCCAGGAGTTTTTTAAGGCAAAGAAGTGGAATATTCTGCAATGGCCGATTCAATCACCTGATCTCAACCCAACTGAGCATGTAGTTCACTTGCTGAAGACAAAACTAAAGGCAGAAAGACCCACGAACAAACAACAACTGAAGACAGCTACAGTAAAGGCCTGGCAAAGCATCACAAAGGAGGAAACCCAGCATTTGGTGATGTCCATGGGTTCCAGACTTCAGGCAGTCATTGCCTGCAAAGGATTCTCAACAATTATTAAAAATGAACATTTTATTTATAATTATGTTAATTTGTCCAATTACATTTGAGCCCCTGAAAATGGGGGACTGTGTATAAAAATGGTTGCAATTCCTAAACGTTTCATCTGATATTTTTGTTCAACCCCTTGAATTAAAGCTGAAAGTCTGCCCTTCAATTGCATCCCGATTGTTTCATTTCAAATCCATTGTGGTGGCGTACAGAGCCAAAATTATGAAAATTGTGTCACTGTCCAAATATTTCCGGACCTAACTGTATATCTGGTGCCATCCTGACTGACGTAATTTGTATTGTTACTGCATAGTCATTCTAGTTTTACACAAAATCATATATGAGTATAATACTGATCATAGCAGAATCATCCAACAGTGTCTATAGGCTGATCATAACATAATCATTGAACCGTGTATGACTGAACAAAATCATCATGACAGGCTTATACCGATTGAAATAGATTGTTGTATGGCTATATTGATTATAAGAATATAATAAATGATAGCTGAGAAATCTGTCTCCCCTCATGGTAACTCTTCAGTACTAGACACAAGTTAAAGGTTGGTTGTAACAGGCTTTATATTATTATTAAAATCACATTTAAGAAGGCAATTAATCATTTTTAAAGAGAAGGGGAAAAGGATGTCCTATCTTCATGCCAACTTCATCCGTGTGTCAGATCCTCTTCACTTGTACTTTTTTCCAGTGGGCTGTGGGGCTCCAGTTTTACCAGTGTCTGAAAGAAAACCAACCCCTTCCACTCATAAACAACACACACCCCCTCGTAAGACTTTTGCCAGCAGGAGGTGGGCGTTCGCACATATAGTGTAAACATTTGTGAGTCTGTAAGTCATCCATTGACCCCCTGATGGCCACATCTTCAACAAGGTTTCTCTCTAGTGCAGGGGACATGGTAGAAACTGATCTGTATCTTCAATTTGCTGTTCTCTCAAAAAAATACAGTTTTTCAGGATCTGAAAGACGTGTGAGTTATCTGGTCTTCTAAGATCTCTCTTTTTTTATCTGTCACCGGAAGAGGTAAGTTCTTGTATCACATTGGTATAAGACATTTAAAACCATATTTCACAATAGTACTGTATGAGATTTCATATAAATTGAACATTGAAGAAAGGGCTCAGCTTTTGTCATATACCAGTAGTTGTTAGTCTAGTTATATGATCAATATACAGTGTTCATAGACATTAACACAAGTAATAGGATTGTACCAATTACTCTTGAAAGGAGGGTGATCCCATAGATTTGGTTGATTTCTGCCACTGCATTTATGACAGAAAACTCCAGGCCTAATCAACACCTGCAATCAACTTGGGGTTTGATGTTCGTGATTATTCTTGAAGCTGTATGTTACCAAAATATTTACATGTTTTTCTATACTTATGTCTCCCAAGTTCATTATCGCCATGTTTGTCAGTTCAGACAATCCTCTACAAGTTTAGAACAGCAAGCATGTCATAGTGGCCTTATTTACTTAGGTCCAAAGCATACAGGCTTGGTCAAACAGACATGAGGCTTGCAGAAAGAGGTTTCCATACTGTATTTTGAGTGTAGTTTACTATCAAATTCATATTGTCTTTTTAGGCTGAAGAACTGTGATGCAGAGCCCCAGTATGACGGCCTGTCAGACTGGTCCCCCTGACGGGGGCTATGGCTGGATGGTGGTCACTTCTGCCTTCTTCATCATGGGTCTCACTGTTGCTGTCCAAAAGAACTTTGGCCTCTTCTTCCTGGAGATCCAAAACCACTTTGGAGTCCTCACCAGCACCACATCATGGGTCACCTCCACCACTCTCGCCATACTTCACTTAGGAGGTCATTAAGGAGACTCATTATTTGTCATCATTTCTCTATTTCTATGAATACAGTAATATTATATTATATCTATCAATATATATACAGCTTGAAATGCATTGTGTGAAGTGTACAATATCATCATAGTATTTTGTTAGAGTTTCCTGGTTAGAGAAATCTATCTTCTGGTTGTGCTCTCCTCAGCCCCAGTGGCCAGTGCCCTGAGCATCCAGTGTAGTCACAGAGCTGTCATTATGGTGGGAGGGCTGCTTACTGCCTCTGGGATGATCCTGGCATCTCTGGACCTCAGTCTGCCCTGGATGTACCTCAGCATGGGTGTGCTGCAAGGTAGGCCTCTGGATGTACCTCAGCCTGGGTGTGCCGTAAGGTCGTCTCTTGAAGTGAAGCTCAATCAAATATTCAAAAGAGACAAGGGAAGGCAGCTGGTGTATTGCAAACATACTTTACTTTGGTAACTCAGAAGTTACCAAACAGAGTTAAAGAATTGTTTTCAGTAACCAATCACATGATAACCAACAGTCCATAAAACTGACCAATACAATCATCAAAACCATCAGTTACAATAAAACAAGGAAAACACCTCCAACCCACAGGGTAGCTATCAGCTTCCACAAATTGTGGAATGATTGGACTGATTGGACTGATTGGACTGATTTCTCTTGCAGTATGATCAACATTATGGGGCGGTTTCCCAGAAACAGATTATAGGCCATGTCCTAGACAAAATCACACTAACAATTAATTAAATCTTATGATCAGGCGTGCTATAATTTAAAGATTTATCCCTCTTTTTTCCAGGTGTGGGGATAGCCTTTTGCTGGATACCAGCCAACATCATGGTGAGCCACTATTTCCAGAAATGGCTGCCTATAGCCTATGCCATAGCCATCACAGGAGAGTGTGTCTTTGCCATGATTTTCAGTCCTCTCTTCCAGTGGCTCATCGAGGCCTACACGTGGCAGGGTGCTCTGCTCATCATCGGAGGCCTCCAGCTCAACCTCTGTGTCTGTGGCGCACTCATGAGACCTCTAGAGTCCCCCTTCCAGAGCCAAACACTGTGTACAGACAATCTGGACAGTACAGCTGCTGTCCCCACACCAAAGAAGAAGCTGAGCTTCCAGTGGTCATTGCTAAAGAAGCCCGAACTGCTGCTCTACATCCTGTTTGGTATCTTTGCTGCTGCAGGCTTCTTCATCCCCCCTATCTTCCTGGTCCCCTATGCCAACAGCCTGGGCATGCCGCCTTACAGGGCCGCCTCTATCCTATCTGTGCTGGCATTTGCTGACCTGGGGGGTCGGCTGGTCTGTGGTTGGCTGGCCAACATGAGGCTGGTGAGGACCTTGCGACTGCTGATGATGGTGGTGGTCATGCTGGGGTTGGTTCTGCTGCTGCTGCCCCTGGGTCAGAACTATTGGGCCGTCCTGGTCTTCTCCTCGCTCTACGGCTTCCTGTTCAGCTGTGTCGTGTCCATCCACATCACGTCCATCGTAGACATCTTGGGGATGAAGGGCTTCGACAGCAGCCTGGGGCTCTACATGCTTTTCCGCAGCATTGGATCGTTCATCGCTCCACCAGCTGCAGGTGAAGAACCAGGGAATAATTATCAATAGTTTATAGTGGTTTCCTTTCCTTGTCTCCTCCCCTTTTACTAAGTAGCCAGCAACATTTGCAATGACATCGCTTTAGACTGAAACCCATCTGATCCATATTCAATGAATTTAACACATTCAGGCCTTCACTTGCACAGTTCCATCACATCAACAAAGAGGAGAGGAAGCCACATTGGTAAATATAATCCATGAGTTTAGTTGTCCTTTTTATTATTATTATTTTTTTTTTAATGTGATTGTATTTCCATTTTAGTGTGGATTTACATTTTGGCAGATGTTTTGGGTATTCTACCTGCATGCCTGCATGCATTTGCACCTTGAATTGCATTATACTTCAGTACCAGTGAAGGGCTACTTGTTGATTCATCTTGGGCAGCTGTTGAATGTGTGGTCTGACGTTTCTACACCTCTTGGTGCAGGTTGGCTGGTTGACTGGGCCCATGACTACAGTGCAGCTTTCTACCTGTCTGGATCCTGTTTCATCCTGTCTGGTGTGTTTGTGGTGCTGGTCGACCGCCTCATCCAGAGGGGAAAGGCAGCACCCAGTGAGACTTCAGACCTGTCTTCTGGCATGGAGTCCAGTGCTGACAAGAAGGGTGAGAAGCAAGGGGACTTCTTGAATGAGAGCAAAAGCAAATCTTGTCCCTCCTACCCTATCACTAACCCTCACCCTATCTCTAACCCTAACCCTACTTGTCGTTCAACTTCATCATGAGCTCTTCAGATTGGAGGTTTAGGGAGTTCTTTAGAATTTTTCATTCTAACCTCAGGTGCAATAAGTGTAGTTATTAAACTACATTTTTTTTATTTGTCCTTGGTCATAATAAAACAACCAATAAGATGTTTAATACTACACCAGCTGCTTGTGTCACACATGTTAAGGCAAGTAATCTATATACAGTGCCCTGTGTAAGTAATGGGACAATGAAGCATTTTCTCTTCTTTTGGCTCTACACTCCAAAAGTAGCTTGACAGGTGTTTCTGGTTAGTCAGGTGTGTTCCGTCACATCATGTGTGCAGCCATAAGAGAACTGTCAATGTCTAGTATTGATTCTAGACTTTGAATTTGCCTTTGGAATTTGCTATTGGTGTCTGTCAACATGAGGACCAAAGAGGTGTCAATGAAAGTCAAGGAAACCATTGTAAGGCTGAAAAATCAGAAAATAACTTAAGAGAATGAGAAACATAGGCAAAACCTTAGGCTTGGCAAAACCAACAGTTTGGAACATCATTAAAAAGAAAAAAGCAATCGCAAATGGGCTGATAGACCAAGGCAGACTTCCACAGTGGATGACCAAAGAATGCTCACCATAATTAAGAAAAACCTCAAAACAACAAGAACACTCTCCAGGAGGTAGGCGTGCATGTGTCAGAGACTACCATCCGCAGAATACTTCACCAGCTAAACTACAGACACTTCACAAACACATTCCTTACATACTCATTAGAAAGGGGTGTTTTTACATTTTAGACATTTAGCAGACGCCTTTGTCCAAAGCAAGTTACAACAAGTACATTTGTCTAAAGTAAGTGAATCATCTATACATCAGTCATCATAAGAAAAACAAATCTATGCTAGGACCAGGGGCCATTGGCAGTCACAATGCTAGAAGAAGTAAGAATTATTGATGGTCAAGAATTACTTTTATTTATTTATTTAGTTTTACACCAGAGACTGTACACGGGGGGTAGTGGGGATGAAGAGGTCTTTAGGAGGGACAGTGAAGATGTAGCCTGGAGAGATGGGTCTTCAATCTACAGTGGAAGATAGGTAGTGACTCTGCAGTCCTGACAGCAACAGAAAGCTTGTTCCACCACCGGGGCACCAGGACAGTGAAAAGCCGTGACCGAATAGCGCGACCGTTGCATCCACGTAGAGGCGGTGCCAGGCGGCCAGCCAAGGTGTCTAAATGTTGTGATGTCATTTGTCCTCCTTTGAGGTCAATGTTTCTGATGTTGTCTAATGTTCTGTCTGTTACATAAACTGAACGTCATGTATTACCTTTACACTGTTGTTCACTGATGAGTCAACTACAATCAAGTCATTTTGCTCAATCATTGTGATTTAAGTATCGATGTCAACTCTCTGAAGCACTTTTTGTCGTACTTGAATAACGGCAATACTGTGTTGAAGATTAACAAGTTTAATGAAGGAATCAGTTGGCTGAGGGACTTAAGCCCTAAAAACAGTTGATGACACCGTATGATTAAATCATCTGATGGCATTAAGTGTGTAGTGTCTCTACCGTGTTTACTCTTGTTGGTCATTGTTGCCTTGAGAACATGGAGATCCGTCCCCCCTGTCCCTGTAACTGATCTGCAACTGTATTTTTTATATCAACAACATTCATTGTCATTCTTGTATCTACTAAATCAAGGTTAAAGCTTTCTTCTTCCCTACAGCATGTATTATAAACTCTGACTGTTTGTGTGTGTGTGTGTGTGTGTGTGTGTGTGTGTGTGTGTGTGTGTGTGTGTGTGTGTGACTCGTTTTTCCTGCATTCACTTGGCTGCCATGTTGGCGTCCTGCAAGTGTGAAAGGGACAAAGACTCCCCTTGTCAACAGTGTCCCTTTTCAAGGTGCCATTGTGTGGCAAAAGATCCAACTAAGAATATTAACTTCTGCCAGGACACTAAGAGACTTCTATCAAACAAGGTCTTGTACTCGTAGTCTGTGTGTGTGTGTATATGTGTGTGTGTGGGGGGGGGCATATGTCAAGAGGGTTGATCATTTTAAATTAAATAAATACACTGCAGTCTATATTTCAACTGTCGCCAAACAGTCAGTGTAAATTAAGTACATTCAGATGATGATTTTAAAATCCAGTATTGTTTTATTTTTTTTATTGTGAAGCAGTTGGTGTGAAATTAAAAACAAACGCCATTGAACTTGAAGTGTGGTGCAATATCTTTCAAGTGTGTGTGGGGTCAGCTAACATTGCTAAGCATCATCTTCTCACCTTATGTTCATGGAAGTCATGTACAGTATGAATGTTGCACAATGTTTATCTGATTCAGATTCCAGCAGGATCAGGTTTATGGTTATGTGATGGTCATGTTTTGTTTGATCCTATTCTGAATGGCAGAATCGTAGTTGTTGAACAATAACAGCAACTGTCTCATGCACCCTAGATGTAAATATTTCTGAATTAGTGCTCTATTTCACCGCTTTGTAAAGTACTGTGCATGGGTGTGTACATGGGTGTGTACATGGTGTGTACATGGGTGTGTACACAGGCAGCACTATGCCTGATAACAGTTCACGTGTAGGGCAGAGTGCACTGTGGAACATGTGTAACGTGATCTCCTTCCCTGTCCCATGTCAATCAAAAAATACTCATCCAACCTAAACAGGCTACATGCCTGTTTGATGTACTCATCATATCCCTCTTCAAAACCATTCCTCCACATTTATTGTTTGTAAGTACATTTGACTGGTTGTGATTTGCCAACATTGAATTGTGTTAGGAGAACTATGGTGTACAGTATGTGTATTAAACCAACCCCTTCCATTCATAAACACCACACACCCCGTAGTAAGACTTCTGCCAGCAGAAGGTGGGCGTTGACACACATAGTGTAAACATTTGTGAGTCTATAAGCAGTCCATTGACCTCCTTATGTCCACATCCTCAACAAGGTTTCTCTCTAGTGCAGGGGACATGGTAGGAAACTGATTTGTATCTTCAATTGGCTGTTCTATAAAAACCATCCGTTTTTCAGGATCTGAAGGACATGTGAGTTATCTGGTCTTCTAAGATCTATGTATCCAGGATCTCATATGGGGCTTTTTTTATCTGTCACCGGAAGAGGTAAGCTCTTGTACCACATTGGTATAATACATTTAAAACCAAATTTCACAATAGTATTGTTTGAGATTTCATATAAATTGAACATTGAAGAAAGGGCTCAGCTTTTGTCATATACCAGTAGTTGTTAGTCTAGTTATATGATCAATATACAGTGTTCATAGGCATTAACACAAGTAATAGGATTGTACCAATTACTCTTGAAAGGAGGGTGATCCCATAGATTTGGTTGATTTCTGCCACTGCATTTATGACAGAAAACTCCAGGCCTAATCAACACCTGCAATCAACTTAGGGTTTGATGTTCGTGATTATTCTTGGAAGCTGTATGTTACCAAAATATTTAAATGTTTTTCTACACTTATGTCTCCCAAGTTCATTATTATATTATATAGGTCTAAAGCAAACAGGCTTGGTCAAACAGACATGAGGCTTGCAGAAAGAGGTTTCCATACTGTATTTTGAGTGTAGTTTACTATCAAATTCATATTGTCTTTTTAGGCTGAAGAACTGTGATGCAGAGCCCCAGTATGAAGGCCTGTCAGACTGGTCCCCCTGATGGGGGCTATGGCTGGATGGTGGTCACTTCTACCTTCTTCATCATGGGTCTCACTGCTTGCTGTCCAAAAGAACTTTGGCCTCTTCTTCCTGGAGATCCAAAACCACTTTGGAGTCTTCACCAGCACCACATCATGGGTCACCTCCACCACTCTCGCCATATTTCACTTAGGAGGTCATTAAGGAGACTCGTTACCATAACACTTCATTTGTCTATTTCTATGAATACAGTAATATTATATTATATCTATCGATATATATATATATATACAGCTCGAAATGCATTGTGTGAAGTGTACAGTATCATCATAGTATTTTGTTAGAGTTTCCTGGTTAGAGAAATCTATCTCCCAAAAACGACTGTTTTTTTCTGGTTGTGCTCTCCTCAGCCCAAGTGGCCAATGCCCTGAGCATCCAGTGTAGTCACAGAGCGGTCATTGTGGTGGGAGGGCTGCTTGCTGCCTCTGGGATGATCCTGGCATCTTTGGACCTCAGTCTGCCCTGGATGTACCTCAGCATGGGTGTGCTGCAAGGTAGGCCTCTGGATGTACCTCAGCCTGGGTGTGCCGTAAGGTCGTCTCTTGAAGTGAAGCTCAATCAAATATTCAAAAAAGACAAGGGAAACATACTTTACTGAATTTTATACAGAGGATCTACAGCAGTGGAGTTCAGAAGTTACCAAACAGAGTTAAAGAATTGTTTTCAGTAACCAATCACATGATAACCACCAGCATTTATTACCAACAGTCCATAAAACTGACCAATACAATCATCAAAACCATCAGTTACAATAAAACAAGGAAAACACCTCCAACCCACAGGGTAGCTATCAGCTTCCACAAATTAGTCCTTGCTGGTTAATCCTGGTGTGCGACCTTTTGACCCTGTTCATTATGTACTGCAGAATTTAAAATGAAAAGAGTAATGATTGGACTGATTCCTCTTGCAGTATGATCAACATTACGGGGCGGTTTCCCAGAAACAGATTATAGGCCATGTCCTAGACAAAATCACACTAACAATTAATTAAATCTTATGATCAGGCGTGCCATAATTTAAAGATTTATCCCTCTTTTTTCCAGGTGTGGGGATAGCCTTTTGCTGGATACCAGCCAACAGCATGGTGAGCCACTATTTCCAGAAATGGCTGCCTATAGCCTATGCCATAGCCATCACAGGAGAGTGTGTCTTTGCCATGATTTTCAGTCCTCTCTTCCAGTGGCTCATCGAGGCCTACACGTGGCAGGGTGCTCTGCTCATCATCGGAGGCCTCCAGCTCAACCTCTGTGTCTGTGGCGCACTCATGAGACCTCTAGAGTCCCCCTTCCAGAGCCAAACACTGTGTACAGACAATCTGGACAGTACAGCTGCTGTCCCCACACCAAAGAAGAAGCTGAGCTTCCAGTGGTCATTGCTAAAGAAGCCCGAACTGCTGCTCTACATCCTGTTTGGTATCTTTGCTGCTGCAGGCTTCTTCATCCCCCCTATCTTCCTGGTTCCCTATGCCAACAGCCTGGGCATGCCGCCTTACAGGGCCGCCTCTATCCTGTCTGTGCTGGCATTTGCTGACCTGGGGGGTCAGCTGGTCTGTGGTTGGCTGGCCAACATGAGGCTGGTGAGGACCTTGCGACTGCTGATGATGGTGGTGGTCATGCTGGGGTTGGTTCTGCTGCTGCTGCCCCTGGGTCAGAACTATTGGGATGTCCTGGTCTTCTCCTCGCTGTACGGCTTCCTGTTCGGCTGTGTCGTGTCCATCCACATCACGTCCATCGTAGACATCTTGGTCATTAGTTTATAGTTTCCTTTCTCCATTTACATGAATTTAAAGTCACAAGACATTGGCCTTCATCTGCACAGTTCTTTCACATCAACAAAGAGGAGAGGAGTGGCAGATGTTTTGGGTATTTTACCTGCATGTCTGCATGCATTTGCACCTTGAATTGTGTTTCTAAGTACTTCAGTACCAGTGAAGGGCTACTTGTTGATTCATCTTGGGCAGCTGTTGAATGTGTGGTCTGACGTTTCTACACCTCTTGGTGCAGGTTGGCTGGTTGACTGGGCCCATGACTACAGTGCAGGCTTCTACCTGTCTGGATCCTGTCTCATCCTGTCTGGTGTATTCGTGGTGCTGGTCGACCGCCTCATCCAGAGGAGAAAGGCAGCCCCCAGTGAGACTACAGACCTGTCTTCTGATCCGGACTCCAGCGTATAAGAAGGGTGAGAAGCAAGGCGACTTCTTGAATGAGAGCAACAGCAAATCTTGTCCCTCTAGCCAGAGGCTATTGCATAACTACAAACATACAAATATGTCTGAACAAAATGGATGTTCAGTTGTACAAGAACAAGTTGTTTAAGATCCCTTATAATGCCTGTCACTGTATAATTGGTTCGTTCACTAATTTGCCTAGATTCTCAGCTCATACAATGCCCTGCATAAGTAATGGGACAGTGAAGCATTTTTTCTTATTTTGGCTACACTCCAAAAGCTTGGATTTGAAATAAAACAATTACTTTGAGGTTAAAGTAGAGATTCTCTGCTTTTATTTAATGGTATTTGCGTACATATTTGTTTCACCATTCAGAAATTACAACACTTTTTATGCATAGTCCCCCTGTTTTAGGGTACCCAAAAGTGATGCAATACATTTATCAAATGTCCAAATTAAGCACTCATGTTCACAAATATTTGCACGCAACAACTGCCTGAAGTCTGCGACTCACTGACCCCACCAGATGCTGGGTATCTTCTCTGGTGATGCTCTGCCAAGCCTGTACTGCAGCCATCTTCAGTTGTTTGATTTGAGGTATTTTTGCCTAAAATCTTATCATCAGGAAATGAAATGGATGTTAAATTGGATTTAAATCTGAAGAGTGACTTGGCTAGTCAAGAACTTTACACTTTTTGGCCCTGAAAAACTATCCAGTTGCTCTGGCAGTATGTTTTGGGTCATTGGTAGTCTATGACACATGCACGCCTACCGCCTGGAGAGTTTTCCTGATCAGTGCGACAGTTGTTTTGGGGTTTTTCTTAAATATGTTAAGCATTCTTCTGTCATCAACTGTGGAAGTCTGCCTTGGCCTACCAACCCGTTTGCGATTGCTGAGGTCACCAGTGCTTTTTTTTCTTTTGAATGATGTTCCAAACTGTTGATTTTGGCAAGCCTAAGGTTTTGCCTATGTTTCTGACAGTTTATTTTTTTATTTTTCAGCCTAATAAAGGCTTCCTTGACTTGCATTGACACTGTTTTGACACATTACTTTTGGGTACCTTGAAATAGGAAGACTATGCATAAAGCGTGTTGTAATTTCTGAATGGTGAAACCAATATTTACATAAATACCATCAAATAAAAGTTGAGAATCTCTACTTTAACCTCACAGTAAATCCAATTTCAAATCCAAATTTTGCTTCAACAAATGCTTCACTGTCCAGTTACTTACGCACTGTACCTGTGGAAAGTTTTCCAGTTGTTGTTGAGTTGTTTTAATCAAAGTAAAGGTCATTTTTGGCTCTTTTTTATCCATAGAGGTACATGTATGTTTGATCCTTCACTCTATATCGTGTTACGGGGTAATAGGATTGGTCCATCTTCTAAATGTTATTTTTGAACGTAAGTCCCCTGTGCCTTAACTCATCAGGTAATTGCACAATTTGGACAATCTAGAGCTGGAATTGTGGCTCAACACCAGGGTTGCCATGTCCAAGGTCGCGGGTGAAAATGTTTTGGTCGCGGGGTTCGGGTTTTTGGGTTACTTCTAAATTGCACGCAGCCGCCAGGGCATTTTTCTTTTTCATTGTGACCTGCTGCTGCTGCTGACTATGAGACAGTGAGGCAGGCTGTTGATGAGTGAGTGAGTGGGGAGGGAAGGGAGGGAAGGGAGGGGGAGTTGGAGGGTGTGTGTGTGTGTGTTGAGAGAGTACAGGACTCTCACAATTTGTGTGTGTGTGTGTGTGTGTGTCTAAGACTGTATTAACACTGTATTAACCAGCTGTGTATTGAGGGACTGAACATGTAACAACAAACTAACAGCACTGGCTACAAACTTGATGATCTTGTTTGGTTTGTTCATTCTATCTGCCCCCGGGTCCTTGAATTTTTTTAATGAAATAAAAAAGCACACTGTTTAGGCTTTTTGATTTCTATACTTCAGTTGAAAATTAGATCATTTTAACATTGTGTAACATTTCAAAAATGTTTTCTGATGTGTGATGAACAAATTACAAAGGGACAAATGCAGAGAACAAAGTAAAGCAGTTGTATGTATATTGTCATTATGAGACACATGGATAAATGTGGCAACTCCACTCCAAATTCAGTGCGTGCAAAAAGTCTCACCAACTGAGGCTTAACTACCTATTAAGTATTTTGAGAAATGTGACTAATGATCTTAAAAGCATTTATTGACACTCTTCAAAACATCACTACTCTGCATAGAAAGCAGGCAGAGGCTGTGCACACTACCAGTGGAGAGTTTACCACCAGCATTCCAGGAACAGGATCTCCATGCCAGGGATGTGTAACATAAACCAAGGGTAATGACGGGGTTTGCATGTTATGCAACTCAAAACATGGTAAAGCTTCTTACATAAGTCTGAAGGTTACAGTACGGTCATGTGACCGTAACTTCTAGAGATTGAGCTACAAATCATGTTTTCATAGTCATAAACCATCACACGAAATTGGCCACCTGAGTCAAAGTTCAATAGTATCACCTGGGATTATCGATGTTAATGGTTGGAGGGAACTTCCCTTTTGCTCTCATGTCATATCAGTGAGCAGATCAAGGAGGACATTTATTATTTGAACAGGGATACTTTTAAGGCCAATTACTTTAGATAAAGGCTTTTATGTCAGTGTTGAACACAAAGTCATGGTAACTGTAATACTCACTTTCAGTCTCAGAATAAATAATACAGTGTAGCCTTGAAATATGTTGTACGGTGATAACAGGTAACTCAATGTCCATATGTATACTATTAAGAGTTCAAGATAGTGTACACAATAAGCCCTGTGTCATGTGAGAAGGAGGGAGGGAAGAAAGCGGGGAGAGAGAGAGCTGATATTAGGCTCCTCTAGGTGGCAGCATAGAATGTGATAAAGCCAAGGATCATTTCAAAACTCCTTAACAGGGAACAGAAAAATCAGTCAAGATCCAGACAAAATGTTTAATATATCTATTTGTCTAAAACGTTGAAAACAAATCATTATAAGATAATTAAAAAAAACACTTTAACCATAAAAATGAACATCTTAACATTACGTCTAGAGTCAGTGATTAGACCACCAAGTGTCAAAATACACATTTTCATAGACAGAAAAAAGCAAATATTAACAAAAACCCTACACAAGTTTAAAACTACGCATGTCAGCCCAGTGTGGTATTTCTGAGAAGAAAACAGCATGAAGGGAGAGTCAAGGCAACTATTTGTACAACAAATAAGAGAGTTGAGGCACCAAGGGCATACAGTATTATGGAAATACAGTCAAAAGAAAACATTTTGATGTACGATACACAACTCTTATTGGGTTTTCAGAATTTGGAAGTGTGATGCCGTGGCTCGTGTCAAGGGAAGGACATCACTGTCATGAGGAAGCTCTGTTCTCCTCGTAGGGAGACTCGTACACATCCATGGGGGGGCAGGTGCACACCAGGTGCTGGTCACCGTAGATGTCGTCGATCCTGGAGATGCTCGGCCAGAACTTGTTCTCGGGCCTCACGAATGGCTGGAAGTTGTGAAGGACAAGGCAGTGTCAAAAATGTGAGTTTACCATGCACAGAGAGTGCAGTGAGAGTAAAAATAAAATGTATATCCTTTAAATCTAAGACTAGAAACAATTTGTATAAATATTGGGACAGGGAGAGTTGAAAGATATGTGTACATCAAAACGTGAACATAGAAGAGTGAACTAAAGTGTATGATGTTTGTTTGAGTGTGTGATTTTGCCAGTGGGGTCAGGAGGATACTCACCAGGGGGAAAGCTGCGCACTCCCTGGAGTAGGGTCTGTCCCAGGTGGAGGAGGAGATGCACGCCAGGGAGTGAGGGGCCATCTGTGGCGCGCACACACACACAAACACACACACACACACACACACACACACGGACATCATACGGCAGCCCTGGCTACATTTAGCACCTCTCCCTACACCGAGCGGTTCTAACACACACATTGTCCCTGACATAAATTCATACTCAAGAACCCAAGGTTTACCAGGAGCCTCAACTGCAGTGTGTATTGTAACACGCACAGTGTCGGCAACATCTCACTATGAGTCACGCCTTTCACGTACCTTCAGTGGGTTGATGCGAGAGTCCATCCTGCCTTCCTCAATGTCGGCTATTTCCTGTCTGATTCCCATCAGAGCGTCGCAGAAGCGGTCCATCTCAGCCTTGTCCTCAGACTCAGTGGGCTCGATCATCAGGGTTCCAGACACGGGCCATGACATGGTGGGGGCATGGAAACCTGGTCAGAGTGAGACACAGAGGGGTGCCTCATGGTTAGGGGAGGATACAGAACACAGTTCATTTAAAAAAATAAAATAATCTGTATACTATTCAGTCATGAAAACTGCACTTCAGCTCACCATAATCCTGCAGCCTCTTCGCCACATCCACCGCTTCAATGTTGGCGGTTTTCTTGAACGGCCTCACATCCAGAATGAACTCATGAGCCACAAAACCTGTGGAAGGGAACAATCTGCGGTCATCAAACTGCTGTGAGTCATAGAAATCTACACTTGCTAGTAGGAGCTTTAGCACTCAGCTAAAGTTAGCGAACACAGTTAGCGTACACAGACCATGGATATGGGCCAAATATGAATGTCACCCCTCACTCACCTTTCCTGCCCTTGAAGAGGACCTTGTAGTGGTTCTCCAGTCGCTTGGCCATGTAGTTGGCATTGAGGATGGCCACCTCTGTGGCATGGACCAGCCCCTTGGCTCCCATCATCTAGACAACAGTAGGGCTCAATATTAACTCATCTACTGCCTCAGTTTGAGAGCATTCCAAGACACACATCAACAGAGACCTCAAAAGATTTACACAGAGATCACACAAGTATATGGGGTATGAACATTGACTTATTTTGTTAACATTTGACTGACTATAGATCTTTGATTACTGTTATTTGGGGGTCATCTGTAAAGAACTTTTAGAATCTTGATAAACTGTTTCAATATAGATACATTTTCATCATTATCATGATTATCATCATCATCACCATCCAAACTCTATTAGAGTGGACCTCAGGATAGCTGAACTGACCTTGATGTAGGCCCAGGAGATGGGCAGGATGGCACTGGACCCCCAGGGGGCAGCACTGATGGTGCCCAGGGAGCTGCTGGAGTTGACTAACTGCATGCTGACCACTGGGTGGGTGGGCAGGAACAGGGCAAGGTGCTCCTTCCTGTTTGAGGCACACAATAACATTTACACACTAACAATCACATTGAGGTTTAGGTCATGTTTGGCTCTCATACACTTTAGTGACAGGTCTCCTGAATATTGAAGGGGCACGGTCATCACCATCACTTACACTCCGATAGGTCCCATCCCTGGCCCTCCGCCCCCATGGGGAATGCAGAAGGTCTTGTGCAGGTTCAAGTGAGACACGTCAGAGCCGTAATCACCTGGGCGACACAGGCCCACCTGTAGAGAGCAGAGAAGGAAGATGGAGAGGAAAAAGATGATCAGAAGGTGATAGGGGGCTTCCGCAAAGTTCCTGCCATCAACAGAAGAGGTCGCTGCTCTGCTGGTGCTGATCACAATGCATGCGTGTGATAAGAATGTGGCTAATCTGGAAGGCAAAGTCTTCCCCTCCTAAAGTTCACTCTCCTTATGTTAGATTCGATAGACTGTAAAAGGTTACCATCGGTCGGGGAGGGACACTTTAGGACGATTTAATCGCAAGAGAGGAATTACAGGGGGCAGGGTCTGTAGACCGTTGGCTGCTGGTGGAAGGAGGTCTAAGGTAATTACTTTTGTTACACACTTGAATTCAAAGGTCACTCTTCTTCCCCTCATACTTCTATGAAACTGTACAGAGACCCTCTTGTGTTCTTTCAACTAGCTGCCTGTAATACAACTGAAAATAGAAAATATCTTGTACATTTTTTATACTCAGTGCAGTCTAAATAGAACCAAATGTTGATACTGTAGGTCTTAAAACCATTCAGGATTTGAAATAGAGTGCATCCCTATGGACTTAAAAAGTATTGATTCAGTTAACTGGATAGTGAGCAATAAATACCTACAGTATCATAGTATGCAGCAAAGGGGACAGACAAACTTTACTTTACATGAAAGGTGATTGTTCTCCTCACCTGGGCGTTCATATTGGCACCGTCCAGATAGACCTGACCACCGTTCTGGTGAATGAGGTCACACACGTCCCCGATGCCCTCTTCAAACACACCGTTGGTGGAGGGGTATGTGATCATCATGGCTGCCAAGTTAGCCTTGTGCTTGTCCACCTGAGAGAAGGACAATGGAGGAGAATGTGAGCTCACTTGATGAGCTCACTGATAAAATTACAGAGGATACTCTCAGACTCAAACCAGGTCTTACCAGTGCCTTGAGGTGTGCCAGGTCAATGTTGCCATCCTTGTCCACCTCTACCACCTGAACCTTCATGCCAGCCATCTGGGCACTGGCTGGGTTGGTGCCATGGGCTGACTTAGGGATGAGACAAACCTGGGCAAAGGGAAATATCAGGAATTGTTAGGGACAGACCATCACAAAGCAGAGCAGAGATAGAGATAGAGCAGTTACGACTGAGCAAGTCAACTACAGTATAACAGTAAGACATGCCCTAAACTCAATGCATGATTTAGTTGCAAGTCATACATTGATTTTTACATTTTGCAATGTTGTTTGTCACACAAGGACACAGGGGCACCAAGACCTGTGTGTTAGGTAACGTTTACTTATCCCTAACAGGGAAAAAATATGGCCCAGTTACCCTATCAGTTTCTCCAATGGCTCACTGTTCCCATAGTCTTAAAATCACCTAATATGGAATCTTGAAATCAAGTAACCTTCAGAATGACGATGCTGTCCTTTATTTGCAGGACTCGTAGTTTGGACCTTGACCGTTTCAAGAGCTCACACCACTATCTAAGATATGCTTATAAAAGGGAGTTGCTAATAAGCAAAAGCGAAATTACAAAACCAGAAAGATAATTACAAGCCGTCTTATCTCATTCATGTCCTCGTTTTCTGTTATATTCTGTAAAGGCCCTTAAGCCACAATGTGACACTTTTAAAACAGCTCCTCCATAAGTATTTAAAACATAACTGTCTACTTCAAAATCAAGCAGGTCTAATCTACACAGAGTGGCTGGCATAAATCTTCATTTATGTTGACTGCACTTTGTACTGATAATCATTGTTGGAAAGTCATACATTTGCTATTAATTAAAATAGCTAGCTGTTCACTATGAAATTGCTGATTAGAGCAATAACTCAGACCAGTGATTAAGTAATCATATTATGGAATTGCACTCCCCCCTATGTTGTTTTCATATCTGAACAGAGGTCCATTCATTTGGGTTTAAGGCCTGTAGAATTCTTCAAAAGGATATACAGTACCAGTGTTTACACAACAGATAAATGAATATGGATAGTTCTGAATTCCGGGGTAAACTATCCTTTTGGACAAATCACGGGACCTTCTACGGGACCATACTTACTGTTCTATGGGGCTCTCCTTTTGAATTCAGATAGGCTTTGATGGCAGCTAGGCCAGCGTACTCTCCCTGTGCACCACTGAAAGACAAGGTCAATAGACTGTTCATGTACCAGGCAGGCACATACTCCTGTCTCAGTAGATTAAAACGTGCACCATTCAAAGGTCAGAGCTGAGAGGAGAGGTCTCACCTGTTGGGCTGGAAGGAGATCTTGTCGTAGCCCGTCACCTCACAGAGGTCCCTCTCCAGCTGCTTGAAGAGCTGCTGATAGCCCTGTGCCTGGTCCAGGGGCACAAAGGGGTGGAGGTTGGCAAACTCATTCCAGGTGATGGGCTAGAGAGAGAGAGAGGGGAAGAAGGGAGAAAAGAGGAAAGGAATGAAAGAAGTGAGAGAGATCATCCTGGTGGTTACTCCCTTTACTGCTGAAATGAAAATTCGGTATATTTTATTTTTTACTGGATTTAATGTTATTACTGTTAATGTTTATATTTTAGCAATTATCCTTATTACATTCTATTGTTGTTGTTGTTGATGTTGATTGATGTTGTAGAGCTGCTCTGCCTCAGGGATTTCATTCCATTGTATACTTGTATTCAATGTAATGGCAAATAAACAAGACTTAACATGGTACCCAAAGGATTGGATAGATTGTGCAAGTACATAGCATGTACACAGCAACACCATAAAATGACAGCTCAAGCATACGCCTCCATCATGAATCTAAAGAGCACCTTTTCTTTTAACTGAGAGAAATAAGGACAAACATGAAGGATCAATAAGCGGGAGAAAGGAGGGTCACCAACTCACCATGAGCTCTGAAGAACTATTCAGCTTCATGGTGCAGGAACCCTGAAAATCAAAAGAAGATGTTTTATTGCATTGTGTGGTAGCGGGATTATCTTTAAGTAGCTTGCTGGGTTTGGCCATTTTCAGAAAAAAAGGAATATACACAACTCTGTTATGCTCCCATGGTGATTTATTCAAACGCACAAAACAGACTCCATTTACATGAATTTAAAGTCACAAGACATTGGCCTTCATCTGCACAGTTCTTTCACATCAACAAAGAGGAGAGGAGTTGATTTAAGATTATTGAGATGCGTCCATTGAGTAAATGTAAATCCATTAGATTATATATCTATTTTAGTGTGGATATACGTCTTGGCAGATGTTTTGGGTATTTTACCTGCATGTCTGCATGCATTTGCACCTTGAATTGTGTTTCTAAGTACTTCAGTACCAGTGAAGGGCTACTTGTTGATTCATCTTGGGCAGCTGTTGAATGTGTGGTCTGACGTTTCTACACCTCTTGGTGCAGGTTGGCTGGTTGACTGGGCCCATGACTACAGTGCAGGCTTCTACCTGTCTGGATCCTGTCTCATCCTGTCTGGTGTATTCGTGGTGCTGGTCGACCGCCTCATCCAGAGGAGAAAGGCAGCCCCCAGTGAGACTACAGACCTGTCTTCTGATCCGGACTCCAGCGTATAAGAAGGGTGAGAAGCAAGGCGACTTCTTGAATGAGAGCAACAGCAAATCTTGTCCCTCTAGCCAGAGGCTATTGCATAACTACAAACATACAAATATGTCTGAACAAAATGGATGTTCAGTTGTACAAGAACAAGTTGTTTAAGATCCCTTATAATGCCTGTCACTGTATAATTGGTTCGTTCACTAATTTGCCTAGATTCTCAGCTCATACAATGCCCTGCATAAGTAATGGGACAGTGAAGCATTTTTTCTTATTTTGGCTACACTCCAAAAGTTTGGATTTGAAATAAAACAATTACTTTGAGGTTAAAGTAGAGATTCTCTGCTTTTATTTAATGGTATTTGCGTACATATTTGTTTCACCATTCAGAAATTACAACACTTTTTATGCATAGTCCCCCTGTTTTAGGGTACCCAAAAGTGATGCAATACATTTATCAAATGTCCAAATTAAGCACTCATGTTCACAAATATTTGCACGCAACAACTGCCTGAAGTCTGCGACTCACTGACCCCACCAGATGCTGGGTATCTTCTCTGGTGATGCTCTGCCAAGCCTGTACTGCAGCCATCTTCAGTTGTTTGATTTGAGGTATTTTTGCCTAAAATCTTATCATCAGGAAATGAAATGGATGTTAAATTGGATTTAAATCTGAAGAGTGACTTGGCTAGTCAAGAACTTTACACTTTTTGGCCCTGAAAAACTATCCAGTTGCTCTGGCAGTATGTTTTGGGTCATTGGTAGTCTATGACACATGCACGCCTACCGCCTGGAGAGTTTTCCTGATCAGTGCGACAGTTGTTTTGGGGTTTTTCTTAAATATGTTAAGCATTCTTCTGTCATCAACTGTGGAAGTCTGCCTTGGCCTACCAACCCGTTTGCGATTGCTGAGGTCACCAGTTTTGAATGATGTTCCAAACTGTTGATTTTGGCAAGCCTAAGGTTTTGCCTATGTTTCTGACAGTTTCTTTTTTTATTTTTCAGCCTAATAAAGGCTTCCTTGACTTGCATTGACACTGTTTTGACACATTACTTTTGGGTACCTTGAAATAGGAAGACTATGCATAAAGCGTGTTGTAATTTCTGAATGGTGAAACCAATATTTACATAAATACCATCAAATAAAAGTTGAGAATCTCTACTTTAACCTCACAGTAAATCCAATTTCAAATCCAAATTTTGCTTCAACAAATGCTTCACTGTCCAGTTACTTACGCACTGTACCTGTGGAAAGTTTTCCAGTTGTTGTTGAGTTGTTTTAATCAAAGTAAAGGTCATTTTTGGCTCTTTTTTATCCATAGAGGTACATGTATGTTTGATCCTTCACTCTATATCGTGTTACGGGGTAATAGGATTGGTCCATCTTCTAAATGTTATTTTTGAACGTAAGTCCCCTGTGCCTTAACTCATCAGGTAATTGCACAATTTGGACAATCTAGAGCTGGAATTGTGGCTCAACACCAGGGTTGCCATGTCCAAGGTCGCGGGTGAAAATGTTTTGGTCGCGGGGTTCGGGTTTTTGGGTTACTTCTAAATTGCACGCAGCCGCCAGGGCATTTTTCTTTTTCATTGTGACCTGCTGCTGCTGCTGACTATGAGACAGTGAGGCAGGCTGTTGATGAGTGAGTGAGTGGGGAGGGAAGGGAGGGAAGGGAGGGGGAGTTGGAGGGTGTGTGTGTGTGTGTTGAGAGAGTACAGGACTCTCACAATTTGTGTGTGTGTGTGTGTGTGTGTCTAAGACTGTATTAACACTGTATTAACCAGCTGTGTATTGAGGGACTGAACATGTAACAACAAACTAACAGCACTGGCTACAAACTTGATGATCTTGTTTGGTTTGTTCATTCTATCTGCCCCCGGGTCCTTGAATTTTTTTAATGAAATAAAAAAGCACACTGTTTAGGCCTTTTGATTTCTATACTTCAGTTGAAAATTAGATCATTTTAACATTGTGTAACATTTCAAAAATGTTTTCTGATGTGTGATGAACAAATTACAAAGGGACAAATGCAGAGAACAAAGTAAAGCAGTTGTATGTATATTGTCATTATGAGACACATGGATAAATGTGGCAACTCCACTCCAAATTCAGGCCTTATGTGCGGGTTTTGTTTAAGTTTAAGTGTAAGTTTAAAGGTTCTGCATTCCTTCCATACACATTAGAAAGGGGAGTTTAAATGTTGTGATGCCATTTGTCATCCTTTGAGATCATCTGATGGCATTAAGTGTGTACTACTAAATCAAGGTTAAAGCTTTCCTTTTCCCTACAGCATGTATTCTAAACTTTGACTGTGTGCGTGCGTGCGTGCAAAAAGTCTCACCAACTGAGGCTTAACTACCTATTAAGTATTTTGAGAAATGTGACTAATGATCTTAAAAGCATTTATTGACACTCTTCAAAACATCACTACTCTGCATAGAAAGCAGGCAGAGGCTGTGCACACTACCAGTGGAGAGTTTACCACCAGCATTCCAGGAACAGGATCTCCATGCCAGGGATGTGTAACATAAACCAAGGGTAATGACGGGGTTTGCATGTTATGCAACTCAAAACATGGTAAAGCTTCTTACATAAGTCTGAAGGTTACAGTACGGTCATGTGACCGTAACTTCTAGAGATTGAGCTACAAATCATGTTTTCATAGTCATAAACCATCACACGAAATTGGCCACCTGAGTCAAAGTTCAATAGTATCACCTGGGATTATCGATGTTAATGGTTGGAGGGAACTTCCCTTTTGCTCTCATGTCATATCAGTGAGCAGATCAAGGAGGACATTTATTATTTGAACAGGGATACTTTTAAGGCCAATTACTTTAGATAAAGGCTTTTATGTCAGTGTTGAACACAAAGTCATGGTAACTGTAATACTCACTTTCAGTCTCAGAATAAATAATACAGTGTAGCCTTCAAATATGTTGTACGGTGATAACAGGTAACTCAATGTCCATATGTATACTATTAGGAGTTCAAGATAGTGTACACAATAAGCCCTGTGTCATGTGAGAAGGAGGGAGGGAAGAAAGCGGGGAGAGAGAGAGCTGATATTAGGCTCCTCTAGGTGGCAGCATAGAATGTGATAAAGCCAAGGATCATTTCAAAACTCCTTAACAGGGAACAGAAAAATCAGTCAAGATCCAGACAAAATGTTTAATATATCTATTTGTCTAAAACGTTGAAAACAAATCATTATAAGATAATTAAAAAAAACACTTTAACCATAAAAATGAACATCTTAACATTACGTCTAGAGTCAGTGATTAGACCACCAAGTGTCAAAATACACATTTTCATAGACAGAAAAAAGCAAATATTAACAAAAACCCTACACAAGTTTAAAACTACGCATGTCAGCCCAGTGTGGTATTTCTGAGAAGAAAACAGCATGAAGGGAGAGTCAAGGCAACTATTTGTACAACAAATAAGAGAGTTGAGGCACCAAGGGCATACAGTATTATGGAAATACAGTCAAAAGAAAACATTTTGATGTACGATACACAACTCTTATTGGGTTTTCAGAATTTGGAAGTGTGATGCCGTGGCTCGTGTCAAGGGAAGGACATCAGTGTCATGAGGAAGCTCTGTTCTCCTCGTAGGGAGACTCGTACACATCCATGGGGGGGCAGGTGCACACCAGGTGCTGGTCACCGTAGATGTCGTCGATCCTGGAGATGCTCGGCCAGAACTTGTTCTCGGGCCTCACGAATGGCTGGAAGTTGTGAAGGACAAGTGCAGTGAGAGTAAAAATAAAATGTATATCCTTTAAATCTAAGACTAGAAACAATTTGTATAAATATTGGGACAGGGAGAGTTGAAAGATATGTGTACATCAAAACGTGAACATAGAAGAGTGAACTAAAGTGTATAATGTTTGTTTGAGTGTGTGATTTTGCCAGTGGGGTCAGGAGGATACTCACCAGGGGGAAAGCTGCGCACTCCCTGGAGTAGGGTCTGTCCCAGGTGGAGGAGGAGATGCACGCCAGGGAGTGAGGGGCCATCTGTGGCGCGCACACACACACAAACACACACACACACACACACACACACACACGGACATCATACGGCAGCCCTGGCTACATTTAGCACCTCTCCCTACACCGAGCGGTTCTAACACACACATTGTCCCTGACATAAATTCATACTCAAGAACCCAAGGTTTACCAGGAGCCTCAACTGCAGTGTGTATTGTAACACGCACAGTGTCGGCAACATCTCACTATGAGTCACGCCTTTCACGTACCTTCAGTGGGTTGATGCGAGAGTCCATCCTGCCTTCCTCAATGTCGGCTATTTCCTGTCTGATTCCCATCAGAGCGTCGCAGAAGCGGTCCATCTCAGCCTTGTCCTCAGACTCAGTGGGCTCGATCATCAGGGTTCCAGACACGGGCCATGACATGGTGGGGGCATGGAAACCTGGTCAGAGTGAGACACAGAGGGGTGCCTCATGGTTAGGGGAGGATACAGAACACAGTTCATTTAAAAAAAAAAAATAATCTGTATACTATTCAGTCATGAAAACTGCACTTCAGCTCACCATAATCCTGCAGCCTCTTCGCCACATCCACCGCTTCAATGTTGGCGGTTTTCTTGAACGGCCTCACATCCAGAATGAACTCATGAGCCACAAAACCTGTGGAAGGGAACAATCTGCGGTCATCAAACTGCTGTGAGTCATAGAAATCTACACTTGCTAGTAGGAGCTTTAGCACTCAGCTAAAGTTAGCGAACACAGTTAGCGTACACAGACCATGGATATGGGCCAAATATGAATGTCACCCCTCACTCACCTTTCCTGCCCTTGAAGAGGACCTTGTAGTGGTTCTCCAGTCGCTTGGCCATGTAGTTGGCATTGAGGATGGCCACCTCTGTGGCATGGACCAGCCCCTTGGCTCCCATCATCTAGACAACAGTAGGGCTCAATATTAACTCATCTACTGCCTCAGTTTGAGAGCATTCCAAGACACACATCAACAGAGACCTCAAAAGATTTACACAGAGATCACACAAGTATATGGGGTATGAACATTGACTTATTTTGTTAACATTTGACTGACTATAGATCTTTGATTACTGTTATTTGGGGGTCATCTGTAAAGAACTTTTAGAATCTTGATAAACTGTTTCAATATAGATACATTTTCATCATTATCATGATTATCATCATCATCACCATCCAAACTCTATTAGAGTGGACCTCAGGATAGCTGAACTGACCTTGATGTAGGCCCAGGAGATGGGCAGGATGGCACTGGACCCCCAGGGGGCAGCACTGATGGTGCCCAGGGAGCTGCTGGAGTTGACTAACTGCATGCTGACCACTGGGTGGGTGGGCAGGAACAGGGCAAGGTGCTCCTTCCTGTTTGAGGCACACAATAACATTTACACACTAACAATCACATTGAGGTTTAGGTCATGTTTGGCTCTCATACACTTTAGTGACAGGTCTCCTGAATATTGAAGGGGCACGGTCATCACCATCACTTACACTCCGATAGGTCCCATCCCTGGCCCTCCGCCCCCATGGGGAATGCAGAAGGTCTTGTGCAGGTTCAAGTGAGACACGTCAGAGCCGTAATCACCTGGGCGACACAGGCCCACCTGTAGAGAGCAGAGAAGGAAGATGGAGAGGAAAAAGATGATCAGAAGGTGATAGGGGGCTTCCGCAAAGTTCCTGCCATCAACAGAAGAGGTCGCTGCTCTGCTGGTGCTGATCACAATGCATGCGTGTGATAAGAATGTGGCTAATCTGGAAGGCAAAGTCTTCCCCTCCTAAAGTTCACTCTCCTTATGTTAGATTCGATAGACTGTAAAAGGTTACCATCGGTCGGGGAGGGACACTTTAGGACGATTTAATCGCAAGAGAGGAATTACAGGGGGCAGGGTCTGTAGACCGTTGGCTGCTGGTGGAAGGAGGTCTAAGGTAATTACTTTTGTTACACACTTGAATTCAAAGGTCACTCTTCTTCCCCTCATACTTCTATGAAACTGTACAGAGACCCTCTTGTGTTCTTTCAACTAGCTGCCTGTAATACAACTGAAAATAGAAAATATCTTGTACATTTTTTATACTCAGTGCAGTCTAAATAGAACCAAATGTTGATACTGTAGGTCTTAAAACCATTCAGGATTTGAAATAGAGTGCATCCCTATGGACTTAAAAAGTATTGATTCAGTTAACTGGATAGTGAGCAATAAATACCTACAGTATCATAGTATGCAGCAAAGGGGACAGACAAACTTTACTTTACATGAAAGGTGATTGTTCTCCTCACCTGGGCGTTCATATTGGCACCGTCCAGATAGACCTGACCACCGTTCTGGTGAATGAGGTCACACACGTCCCCGATGCCCTCTTCAAACACACCGTTGGTGGAGGGGTATGTGATCATCATGGCTGCCAAGTTAGCCTTGTGCTTGTCCACCTGAGAGAAGGACAATGGAGGAGAATGTGAGCTCACTTGATGAGCTCACTGATAAAATTACAGAGGATACTCTCAGACTCAAACCAGGTCTTACCAGTGCCTTGAGGTGTGCCAGGTCAATGTTGCCATCCTTGTCCACCTCTACCACCTGAACCTTCATGCCAGCCATCTGGGCACTGGCTGGGTTGGTGCCATGGGCTGACTTAGGGATGAGACAAACCTGGGCAAAGGGAAATATCAGGAATTGTTAGGGACAGACCATCACAAAGCAGAGCAGAGATAGAGCAGTTACGACTGAGCAAGTCAACTACAGTATAACAGTAAGACATGCCCTAAACTCAATGCATGATTTAGTTGCAAGTCATACATTGATTTTTACATTTTGCAATGTTGTTTGTCACACAAGGACACAGGGGCACCAAGACCTGTGTGTTAGGTAACGTTTACTTATCCCTAACAGGGAAAAAATATGGCCCAGTTACCCTATCAGTTTCTCCAATGGCTCACTGTTCCCATAGTCTTAAAATCACCTAATATGGAATCTTGAAATCAAGTAACCTTCAGAATGACGATGCTGTCCTTTATTTGCAGGACTCGTAGTTTGGACCTTGACCGTTTCAAGAGCTCACACCACTATCTAAGATATGCTTATAAAAGGGAGTTGCTAATAAGCAAAAGCGAAATTACAAAACCAGAAAGATAATTACAAGCCGTCTTATCTCATTCATGTCCTCGTTTTCTGTTATATTCTGTAAAGGCCCTTAAGCCACAATGTGACACTTTTAAAACAGCTCCTCCATAAGTATTTAAAACATAACTGTCTACTTCAAAATCAAGCAGGTCTAATCTACACAGAGTGGCTGGCATAAATCTTCATTTATGTTGACTGCACTTTGTACTGATAATCATTGTTGGAAAGTCATACATTTGCTATTAATTAAAATAGCTAGCTGTTCACTATGAAATTGCTGATTAGAGCAATAACTCAGACCAGTGATTAAGTAATCATATTATGGAATTGCACTCCCCCCTATGTTGTTTTCATATCTGAACAGAGGTCCATTCATTTGGGTTTAAGGCCTGTAGAATTCTTCAAAAGGATATACAGTACCAGTGTTTACACAACAGATAAATGAATATGGATAGTTCTGAATTCCGGGGTAAACTATCCTTTTGGACAAATCACGGGACCTTCTACGGGACCATACTTACTGTTCTATGGGGCTCTCCTTTTGAATTCAGATAGGCTTTGATGGCAGCTAGGCCAGCGTACTCTCCCTGTGCACCACTGAAAGACAAGGTCAATAGACTGTTCATGTACCAGGCAGGCACATACTCCTGTCTCAGTAGATTAAAACGTGCACCGTTCAAAGGTCAGAGCTGAGAGGAGAGGTCTCACCTGTTGGGCTGGAAGGAGATCTTGTCGTAGCCCGTCACCTCACAGAGGTCCCTCTCCAGCTGCTTGAAGAGCTGCTGATAGCCCTGTGCCTGGTCCAGGGGCACAAAGGGGTGGAGGTTGGCAAACTCATTCCAGGTGATGGGCTAGAGAGAGAGAGAGGGGAAGAAGGGAGAAAAGAGGAAAGGAATGAAAGAAGTGAGAGAGATCATCCTGGTGGTTACTCCCTTTACTGCTGAAATGAAAATTCGGTATATTTTATTTTTTACTGGATTTAATGTTATTACTGTTAATGTTTATATTTTAGCAATTATCCTTATTACATTCTATTGTTGTTGTTGTTGATGTTGATTGATGTTGTAGAGCTGCTCTGCCTCAGGGATTTCATTCCATTGTATACTTGTATTCAATGTAATGGCAAATAAACAAGACTTAACATGGTACCCAAAGGATTGGATAGATTGTGCAAGTACATAGCATGTACACAGCAACACCATAAAATGACAGCTCAAGCATACGCCTCCATCATGAATCTAAAGAGCACCTTTTCTTTTAACTGAGAGAAATAAGGACAAACATGAAGGATCAATAAGCGGGAGAAAGGAGGGTCACCAACTCACCATGAGCTCTGAAGAACTATTCAGCTTCATGGTGCAGGAACCCTGAAAATCAAAAGAAGATGTTTTATTGCATTGTGTGGTAGCGGGATTATCTTTAAGTAGCTTGCTGGGTTTGGCCATTTTCAGAAAAAAAGGAATATACACAACTCTGTTATGCTCCCATGGTGATTTATTCAAACGCACAAAACAGACGTTTGAATCCAAGTTGGATCTTCGTCGGGTCCACAAAATGCTGTGTGTTTTGTGTGTTTGATTAAATCACTATGGGAGCATTCCAGAGTTGTGGTCATTCCTTTTTTCTTTCTTTTTTGATACATCCTGCACCTGATAGGTTGGATATGCATATTTTTTTTTACTTTTGGCCATTTGAACCCATTGTTGAAGGCAATCCCCAGTGACAAACATTGTGTTGTATGAGACTCACCAATGGGATCATGCTGTGCACCAAAGAGATATCCTTGTTCTCCAGGCGTTTCATGTAGCGCACAATGTTGGTCTCAGAGTGGTAACTGCAAGAGATTATCAAAATGAATGAAGAAACATTTGGGGGCTAAGCTGTCCTACTCCAAAACTCTGCTCTATGTTTACAAATAATCAACAATAATCAAAACACTTTATGGCTCTCACCAGTCTAGTGTCACAAATTGTTAATGCTGTCATCACAAAAGTTATAACAATTATGGTATATTATGATTGTTGTTTCCTTGTGGCATTGCAACATGAGACAAAAGCTACAGTAATGGACTGACCTGTTGAAGACAGTGTGACCCAGGTACTTGGTAGTCCTCTTGAAAGGACTTCCCATAATGCCTTTTACTCTTTCACCCATCTTCTCAGCAATGAGCTCCTATGAAGAGAATTGCAGCAAATCAGAAATACGAGTCCTTAAAAGTTTGAGGACACATCTTTGAATTCATTGAAAAATGACTGTGAATATTACAAATATACATTTGGATAATCTCTTTAACCATAAGTCAGTAAAATGAAACATACAGCTGACGATTCACATCCAAAGACCCAGAGTAGATCGTCCAAGTCCTTCTCTGTAACCGTCTCATCAAGAGACACACCCAGCTGTGGTGGAAAAACAAAAATAATTTCAACCAATAGCTCAGTTTGCAGTAAAGAGCCAATGTAAAAGAGCCAATGTGAAACATAAACAGCCATGGACACCGAAGGTATCTATGAGGATTCTTTTGCTCACCACTCCCTCGCTGTAGACACGCAGGTTGATCTCCCTCTGGACGGCCCTCTCCTGGATGTCCTTGGCTGCCACACTGCAGTTGATCTTTAGTGTATCAAAGAACATGTCACTGTGCAGTCTGTGTCCAGCCCGCTTCAGCCCTGAGACAGAGAGGGGGAGAGAGGCTCTTTGTTGAATGAACACGCTCAAATAAGAGAGTAAAGCAATTCATGAGTATCTGGAATTCATCCAAAGAGGCCGTGATACCGTTGCCTTTCTTGTAACACAGCACACTTGATGTTGGAATCAACAGGTTACGACTACAAAGAGATGACATTAAAGAAGGAAAAAATAGTTCATGGATTCAAATCAGTGTAATTCTAACATTCATCTGAAGGTAACAGTATTCAAGGAGGGATTATACTGTGTCACAGTATGGTATGGCAACTGCTCGGCATCGGACCGGAAAGCACTGCAGAGGGTGGTGAAAACTGCCCAACGCATCACCGGTTCCTCACTCCCCTCCATCGAGGCTGTCCAGGGCAAACGATGCTTGCGTAAGGCACGCAGCATCGTCAAGGACATTTCTCACCCCAACCATAGACTTTTCACCCCACTCCCCTCCGGGAGGCGCTACAGGTCTCTCCGCACCCGAACCAGTAGGTTCAGAGGCAGCTTCTTCCCTGCGGCTGTCACCCTACTGAACTTGAACACTGCACCGACCTGACAACCTACCAACCTACCAACCCCTGCAACCCCCCCCCCCACCCGGACAATGCACTATTACTCCCCTCCCCTTACTCAATACCACTGCTCTTCTGTACATATCTGTCCATACTGTTCATACTGTTCATAATGCACATAATGCACATATCCTTATATTTTCTTTAATACTACTGCACATACTGTACATACCTGTTTATACTGTTTATACGGCATTCCATATTTATATTTATTCTGCTATCTACCTCATGTTACTGTTAATACATATATACTGCTAGACTGCATTACCCATACAGCTCATATGCTGCTACACTGTTCATACTGTAACTTATTTATTCTGCTATAATGCTACTGCTACTCATATACTGCTATACTGCACTGCTTATATTATACTGCACTACTTACTGATCATATATTGCACTACCTGTAAATACTGTTCATTGCACTTTCTGCTATTTTGCACTTCTGGTTAGACGCTAACTGCATTTCGTTGTCTCTGTACTTGTACTCTGCACAATGACAATAAAGTTGAATCTAATCTAATCTAATACCTTCAGCAAGGATCAGGGCTGCATTGTGAGTCCTCTCAGCAATGTGCTTCAAGCCCTTGGGTCCATGATACACGCCAAACATGGCAGCCATGTTGGCCAGCAGAGCCTGAGAGATACAGTTTGGGGATGAGAGAAAACAAGGGTGAAAATCTGTTAATGAACAAAGCAATATTGTACAGTACAGTAAATGTATTCAGGTTTCTTCACAAAAATGGCATGCATAAAGACCGGTGTCAACTAACATTTGTGTTTTTCTACGGCTCAGTGTGTTACTATTTGGGTGTACCTGTGCAGTGCAGATGTTGCTGGTGGCCTTGTCTCTGCGTATGTGCTGCTCTCTGGTCTGCAGAGCCAGACGGTACACCTCTTTACCGGCTGCATCCCTGCATGAGAGAAAGACATCTTAATATGGAAACACAAAGACTCTCATAACTCATATGGGTAGGACATTTGTAGAATCGAACTTATGCAAAAGAGTATAGGGGCTCTCACCTGGTCACTCCAACCATTCTCCCCGGCATCATCCTGACCAGGCTCTCCTTGACTGAGAAGAAGGCTGCGTGGGGGCCGCCATAGCAGAGGGGCACGCCGAACCTCTGGGAGCTGCCCAGGGCGATGTCCACCCCAAATTCTCCAGGGGGCCGCAGCACGCACAGGGCCAGCAGGTCTGTGGCACAGCAAGCCAGAGCCTACAGGGATGGGAGATTACCATCTTTGCTAAGATCAATGAGGTACCAAACTTATGTCACTGAAATCAAAGTCTCTTAGTCTCCTAAATTATATAGATTTAGATTGTCATCTAAAGTATATACTGTTGTATTTAAAATGAGTGGAGTGAGTTGAAGGTCCTGCCATTGTAAACCATGAGAGATGTATCCAGATACCACCCCCAATCCCTCCCCGATTCTCACACCTTCACACTAGATAGTTCATATGTTGGTTAACAAACTGTCACCACCATTATCAGATGAGGCAGCACCCTTACCCCTCCCATGTGAGCCCGGTCCACCAGAGCAGTGAAGTCCTCCACTCTGCCATCGGTGTCTGGGTACTGGAACAGCACCCCACTCACGTCCTTCCCGCTGAAGTCCATCTCATGGGGCAGCTTAAGCACAGTCTTCACTCCAATGTAGCTGTGAATCAACAACCAGAGAGCAACAACAATGAAGATGGTGTTTTGGTAGAAAGTTCTCATCTTGATGTGTTTGAATCTCTTGAAGACCTTACTTGGCTCTGGTCTGCACGACGGCGATCGTCTGGGGATGGCAACGCGGGTCGATGTAGAAGGTCCTTCTCTTGTTCTGTCTGTGGTGGACATACACAACATATGAGAACACAAGCTATTCCGTAGTTCTTGTGAAGGACCATTTTCCAAATCTGGGTCAAGAGAGTATAATTTTTTTTCCTTCAAATACTTTAGGTGCACTTGATTTAGTTTGCCTGGCACAATGGAGTAGTGTAAATACTACACACTTGGCACACTGTGCAAACTAAATCAAGCGTAGCCAAGGTATTAATAATTAATAAATCTAATTCTTATTGGCCCAGGTCTGCTGTTTCCTTCCTGTGGTTACCTGTGGCTGAGCTGCATAGCCTCAGCCGCTGCCGTTCCCTCGTCCAGGAGAGATGCGTTGGCCACAGCCATGCCCGTGATATCACAGATCATAGTCTGGTAGTTGAGCAGACTCTCCAGGCGGCCCTGAGCCACCTCCGGCTGATAGGGAGTGTACTGAGTCACCCTGGAGAGAAAACGCCACACAGACACAACAGAGCGACAACAGATTAGAAAAGACGCCAAGACACCGATTTTTCTAGGAAACGAGACACGGAGGACGTGGGTAAGGAGTATCTAAATATATGGATATGAATACAAAACCTGGACAAAATTCATCAAATTCCAAATTTGGAATTGAAAGTGATAACAGTTTATGCAGGACTCATGTTGGACAAAAACTGGTCATAAGATCCCACATGTGGGGAAGTTCAATTCAGTTCAGTCTAAATCGCTAGACTTACGCCTCAAGTCACAAGATGCATTTGATTAAGGCCACGCTATTCTGCAATAGAGCAATTTGTGTTTTAATGACTAGCAGAAGCCCATAAATACTTCTTCTCAAAGGTTCTTATTGTGTGAGGATGTGTCACCTACCATCCTGAATTCTCCAGAAGATTTCTTTGTATAACAGGGGGTACTGAGCAGTTGTAATACCCCATTCCAATATAGGACCGCCACAGCTTGTTCTTTGATGCAATCTTGTGGAGTGTCTCCAAGACTTCATTCTCGCCTGCAGATGGAAATGGAAATCAAAATTGGTGAAGACGGAAAAACCAAGTCTGCCCCAACAACCCAAACAAGGGTCTCAATTTGAAGTTGAGTAACTCTGTATTCTACTGTCTAATATGATAAAGAACAAACTGTATTGTCATGTTATCTTAAACTCACGCAATGAGAAGTGCCATGATTATGTGTGTACATGGTTCAATGTATCTCTCAGGGACGGTTTAACATGCCTTCCCCTCCAGTGGGGTTTTGTGTTGGTTGACATCTTTCGGTACATTCCTGAATTGAGTGTCATTTGATCACGTCACTCTGATAGTTGATGTGTGGGTATAAAAGAGAATGGACGCAAGAGTTCTGCCCTTTTTTCCTATTCTTCATGATATATTTGCCTTGTAATCATACAATATTAAGTCTCATTTGATTTATTCTCCCATGACCATTCTTGCTCTAGTTAAATTCAGTGAAATGGAGTCAGATTATTAATAATAACATATGCTTAATGACAATACAGAGCCTAAACTTCCCTGTCAAACCTTCTTAGTGTGACTGATAAATGGCCTATGTTTGATGGCAACTGCCAACCTAAAAGGCTCTTCATGAGCATCAAATGTATTTGGACAAAACAAAATCAATTACTAAGGAGTTTCTGACATGTTTATGTTCCCGTATTGGTGTGATTGAGAGAGATTCTTGGCAAACAAAAGACATAATGTATTTTAGAGAATTCAGTTAAAGAGAATTCAATAAGGCAGTCTTTGCCAAAAAAAGCTACATGGGACCATTCAAAATTGATGGCATCCCTTCTCCTATCTAAGCAGGTGACTGCACGACTTTAATCAGGCAAGAGAAGCAAAGCTTGCACGAGACCCCAACAATTATGCACAACAGTTTTCTAAACAAACCACCCAAACAAATGAGCTGTGAAAAAGAATTAAATGATCATGGTCACTATCAAAACAATCCACTGTCAAAATGAGATGTATAACAATACAAATTCAAATGTAAAATGGTATACCATACACCTCATATTCTTATGATGTTCTATGTGTATTGTGTACCACATTTCTGTGCATGTATATGCATTTCAGTTAGTGCATCCATTTCTATCCAAGTGGAAAGAGGAATGACTAGTAACATATGGACCCTTTCCCGATGGCTAGTTATCTAGCCTAATTCCTCAGTGCTGTAAGTGAGATCTGCCAATGCACACCGAGACACTGGAATTCCTTGGGCATTCCCTTGCTGCTTAGCAACTCCCACAGCCAGGAATGAACAATACAACCAGTCTCAACAAAGTGCCCAAACTACTCTCATATTCAAAAGGGGGATTTCTCCAGCTGCACTATCATAAAAAGGTGAACATTTGCATTTTTTGAATTGAGGTTGCAGAAAGTGTTTTACTGTAAATCAATTCTGCATTCATTAAAAAAAAAAGCTACGATAGTGACTCAGCACAGTGGAGTTGTTATAAGGATTTTCTGTAACATTTGACAGTTAATTCAAAAACAAAACAAATGAAAGCATCATCAGCACAGTTTTCCCATGGTCCCAAAGTTCCTCAGACCAACAAAAAAGCCTGATTCAGAACCATCCAGCACATCTATTGTTGAGGAGAGAATCCCTTGCTGGCTTTGCAAACCAAGCCCTCCAAAGCTGAACAAGCAAAAACCAGTATGGCCTCCAGTTTGTTCCTTCAGCATGGCTTGTTGCGTAATTAATTTTGACAGAGGCAGAGTAACTGAAGGTGGTCTTAAAAACCCCTGTCCCTGTGCTTCATAAATATTCACTCAACCATTTTTCATTACAATTTGGCCGAAAATACCACCCAAATAAATTGCAGTTAATGTAGATAGTGATGTGTTATTTCATCAGCCACATGGTACTTCAGAGTACAGTAGGGTACAAATCTTCTTTACCAATTCAAGGCTTGTTCAACTCCTTCAGTTGTGGTCAGGTCAGGATATCAAACACAAGGACCAGTGTTGAGAACAGAAAGAGTAAAACACTAGACCTTGATGGAAAAATAATTGACAGTTTGGGCATCATGCTGTAATAACTCTATGTATTCATTCATGACGTCCAAAACAATGCACTTGTTGTTTGAATGATATTGCTCCTTGTTGCAGTAAAGGTGTGGGTCTCTAGAACATGTAAATAAATGGCCAACAGAGTGAAAACATGCCCCTAATATACCTCCATGCATTCAGTGACAGTATTAGAAGGGTCAAACAGCTATAAATATGCTTTGTTGGTTTTGCATTTCATATTACTGTTATTTTTCAGCAGAGTTTTTTCTTTATGAATATGTTAAACAGTAATGTAACCAATGTACTGGGCACCGTACTCCTGTTGGTTTAGGGCTATTGTTCAAATTCATTACAAAAAATTAACAATTCGCTATATACAGTACTTTGCCTTGCTCACAGAGTGTTTTATAGCGTGTGGTAAATGCCTTACAAGAGAGAAGCTGTATCAGTCGGTCTCTGACTGAATTATGCAGCGGTTTAGGAAAATGCGCTTCGTAAGTGTTTTGAAGACAATAAACCATTATTGATTGTTAAACGTTTCAAATGTCTCACGATTCGCTTAATCAACATCAAATGATTAATATTTCATGTCGAAAAAAATACAGAACATTCAAGAGGGAAAAATAAAATGGATCATCAAAAGAGATCAAATTGACCATATTAGGAATCTCATGAAGCCCGTTAGCACATTTCATTCAACTGTGATGTAATGTTAACGCTATAACCAGATTGAACTGGACTTGGGACAGGAGCTCAAGGCTGAACTTTACACTCCAATTGCCATCCTATTAGCATCGGCTTCCCAACAGGAGATTGGTGCTGCTCGTTGAGTTTCGCAAAAACAACTCCAAATATGTTCAAAGGAAGACTTACCAGTGAAGAGCGCTTCAGCATGGCACACAATAGGAGTGCAACCTACATTTCAACCACTCGCATGCCTTCATTTACGCCCATGTTAAAAGACCATTCCGAGACCAATAAACGGAATCCAAAATATATATTATTATATAGGTGAACAAAACATTTGTAAAAAAAAAAAAATACAAATAAATAATAGATTTAGAGATTATTTTCACAGGGGAATTCACAGCAAACCTCTACTTAAATAACACAGCTCTAACAGATTGAAGAGACAATGGTCATCATGTTCAGAACCCGTACATCAACAATAACACGTGCTGTCAATAATAATGGAAAGAAGAGAAACTTACAGATAGGATCATCCATTTTCATACTTCTTTGAATACGGATGGAGGGTGGAACTGTATTATCTATCAATTGGGCGATCGACTGAAAATAATGCATAAGTCACAATCAACATACATGATATTTGTTCTGCATTAGAACTAACCTACATAGTCAATTCCCATAACATTTCTTACATGTTTATATATCTTACCTCAAGTCCAAGAGTATCCAGCATTTCTCTTTTCTCCTTATCACCTGGACCAATATGCCTCTCAGCAAAATCATCATGTCTTGGCAATAGTCTCTCAATCTGTCTGGAAGAAGCAAAGACTGCAGACATCCGTAGACCCCGGACTGGTACAGAAGCATTACGGTTTGGGATTCTAGTCCGTAGTTTTACAAATAGGCGGCTTTTACCACTGAGGTGTCTGCAAGGTGCATGGGGATTCACCGACTTGGCAAAGAAGATGCCCCAAGACTTGGCACAGCTTTGCATTTTAAACTCTCTGTATGATCTCTTATAAAAAAAAAAAGAATTCTGCTCGCCGCTCCAAACTGAATCCCTCTTGGGTCTGATGTGGTTTCTTCTGAAGACTCTGCCAACTACTTCAAACTGCTTAGTTCGTACGCCTCCCCGTTTCACAAGTACTGGCCAATCGATAAGAGAAATGTCGCTGACGCGGTGACGAGCCCCAGTCCAACAGCTGCTTTAAAGATATCATGTGCCCACTGTCTACAATGGAAATGTTAAAACTGTTGCGCAACTTTATCGACAGTCTATCACATACCGCCAGTTGGCTGTTAGTTACTTTGTAAGTGGGACTTGATGCATGTTCCAACATTTGTAACTGAGACGAACCTAAAGAAACCACAGCGTAACTAAATGCATTTGCTTTCCAATCAAAAGGAAATTCGTATTTCTAATAATTCGATTGGGCCCCATTAAATGGATCTTATTTCTAACAACAGCAATCTATTGTAGACCACATTTTGGACATTCATTATATCTTCTCATTAAATCGACATAAAATGCTAGCCTATGCATGGCAATATTGAAAACGTCTAAACAAGGTTGTTTTCTTTTCCACGTGATAATCATTGATAATAAATAACTTGGCATGTGTGAGAAGTGTTAAGGAGACACCTTCAGTGTTCACCACTAATGGGGGGTAAAGGGAACAAGTCTAGGGCTGGATTCCATTTCAATCCTTTCCATCTGTCCTTGACGCCTTGCCTTCACAAATCAGGAGATTTTCAAATGAAAGCAGTATGGTGATATGGCACCACCTAGCCTTCCTGATTGGTAGGAGAGAGCCCTGCTATATTAACTCCTGCCATGTCATTTCAGAATTCATGAGAGGAAGTTGTGAAAGGTGCAAAATAGGTTTTTAGAATGGAATTCAAACCAGGGCCTCATCAAGGTCACGTCGACAGCTAAAGCAAAACCTCTTAGTCCATTGCTGACAACCTGGGCTATATTCAGTATTGTTTAATTGTTTTATGGATATTTGTAAGAATGTTGCCAAACAGAACAACTCAGAATGAGAATTAAACAATAATGCAATCAGCGCTTGTCAGATGAGTCCAGATGAAAACATATTGCACATTCGGTGTACCACTGAATCCTGCCCCTTCTGCCACATATTACGATCTTGTGTAGTGTTTGTGAATCTTGCTTTGGGGCTGTTTTTAAAAGAGTGATGATGGTTCATGTGTGCTCATGTCTGTGGCGTTTAAATTCCACTTCCACTCCTCTCGACTAGATACATGTATCCACAATTACAGGGTGGAGAAGCCTATTCTCACACTTGTTTATCAGTGGGTTGCGAAGTATTTAAATGTCCTGGTTGCTATAGACAAAGTCAAAACAAAGTGTATCTGGAGAAACACCAATGTGTTGCTTGCTTATCAGTAAACAATAAGGATTTTTTCAATGCTAACCACAGGTGGAATGCTCATGACAGTCAATCAAGGAAAAACCAACATCCCCGCTGAATGTACAGACCCTATATATGGGCTCACTCAGTTCTTCTACTACGACAAACATTTAGAAATGGAGCTACTCCAGTGGTTGTGTGAGCAACATCCATTTCTAATATACCAATGTTTTTCTGTTCCATTTGCTTTGATATTCTATAGTCTGGCTACACGGGGATATCTTTCCTTGACAAACAGGTCAGTATTATTATTTTTGTAACACTATTGTTGATATACATGTTACATTAAAAGGGACATACAAAGTAAATTCCAAACAATCAATAAATTAACAACATTCCACAAAAAGGCTTTAAATCAAACAAACTGTTGAATTATGTTGAGTGGTCAGAGGTGTAAAAGTGGATTTAATACTTGTGAACATGAATCTTGACAGGTATCTTTTCTTGGCATCGGGAGGATGTATCCTCGCTGTTCTCACCATGGGTACATACAGCTTGCTTCTATTCGTCTCCACGGTGGTCTTTGTGTTGCTGGTGTGGTCACTGAGGCCCTTGCGTGTCCATCCATGGTTGCTTGGAGTGCAGATGTGCTGGCAAACTCTCTGGCATCTATCCATACAGTACAAAGAATACCACCTCAGTGAGCCCACTGACATCAGGTACTATTCTCATTCAATTAGGATTTTTCATGAGGATGCTACTACAGTTTTCAAACTTTGTGATTTTACTTTGTGTCTTGGTTGTCTGTACTGTTAATCTGGGGCATAGAGGCCAATATGTTTACACTGGAATAATACATTACAGACTGGAGGGATGCCTTTAAAAATGTAATGTAAAGTCATAATTCTCTCGACCCTCCAAACTTGTGTTGAATGTTCTAAAATGGATAATCTGAAATGTATATTTCCTATAGACTTCTCTTGGCAGTGTCGTCCTTAATGCTGCTCACTCAGAGAGTCACCTCTGTGTCCATGGACCTCCAGGACGGCAGAGTGACATTGCCGTCCATGTCACAGCCCCACAGCAGGGTCTGGTTCCTCCTCCCCCTCATCAGCTATGCCCTCAACTTCCCTGCCCTACTCGGGGGACCCCTGTGCTCATTCACCCAGTTTGTGTTTTTTGTTGAGCAGATCAACATCAGCCCTCCACCACAGCCCCTGGGTGTTGTCTCCTACAAGGCCTTTCAGGTTTTATCTCTGGAGTGGGGAAGGAATTATCTCAGTCGTTTCATCAAAGCCAATGCCTCTGGTTTAGCCAACTGCAATGCTCTCACGGGTGTCCTGTGGGTATGGGGCCTTGCAATGGAATTAAGGATTCAATACTACTCCCATTGGAGGATTAGTGAATGTCTTAACAATGCTGCTGGGCTTGGCTTCTGGGGAAATCAGCAGGGGAGCTCCCCAAACTGGGATGGAGTGAGTGACGGAGATCTCTGGACCACAGAGATGTCTTGCAGAGTGTCAGAGTTTGCGCGCCGGTGGAATGGTACAACGGCTACATGGCTACGTAGGCTGATTTTCCAAAGATGCAAAAGTGCTCCATTGATGATGACATTTGGATTTTCAATCTGGTGGCACGGCTTACATTTGGGTCAGTTTGTGGGATTTCTCGTCTGGGCTGCAGCTGTGAAAGCAGACTACCACATACACAAGTACTTGAGCCCTAAGATGACATCTACTTGGAGGAAGTTGGTGTATTGTTGTCTGAGTTGGGTAAACACTCAAATGATCATTGCATGTGTTGTTGTTGCTGTCGAGCTTCGAAGCACTCCCTCTGTCAGATTATTGTACAAGACATACATTGGTGTGTTTCCTCTTCTTAATATCATATTGCTCTTCATGTTATAATGAGATCATGAATTATTTTAGGTGGTACTTTTCATGATAACGCCACCAAATCTACATTGTACAATGAATGCTATTGAACCTCACCCAAACTCAATTTTAAACCAAGAGTTTTATTGAGGGACTACAGCCCATACTGTACTGTGTTACAGAATAATTACTGTTAAAAATAAGAACTTTACAGCCAGCTGCACACTCATTGTTTTCAAACTTATTAGCTGACGTGTCTCTTCTTTCTTTCCACAAATAACCAACAACTATTCCTAGAAACAGAAGTAGTCCAAGGTTTCTGTTTGAGACCAATTTCTTCTCACAGTTTGACATATTTGCTGACTTCATTGCAGTTCCTCCTCATTTTGTAATAAAGTGTCTCTTCTTTCTTTCCACAAATTACCAACAACTATTCCTAGAAACAAGAGTAGTCCAAGGTTTCTGTTTGAGACAAATTTCTTCCAACAGTCCTCTGGTTTGTTGATGTCCAACGTGTAAATCTAAAAATCAACAAAATAACGCATCACAATTAGTCTTATTCAATGAAAAGTAGTGTGAATTTAGGTGGTCCCTGATAAATAGTCCTCTTTAGACATTCACATTACAAGATTTTACTAATCATTGGCCAAAACAAAAAATACAACTCGATTAGAGATACTCTAACATGACTGTATTGTAGAATTCATATTCATGTTCATACATAACAGTGAACATGCATAAACAATATCATGAATCCCACCTGGTGTGTGAGGTGCATGGCCACAGTGGAAAGGACTGCATAGTAAGGCAAAGTCTGGTCGGTGTTGACCCCAGCCATGACCAGCCCTGACATCATGGCCACGACAAAGCCACTGAGCCACGGTTTGGTTTGCTCCCCAAACCTCAACGCTGTAGACTTGACCCCTATTCTCATGTCGTCATCTTTGTCCTGGGGACCAAAGGCAACACAAACGTTAAACACAACGGTCCAGAACATTCTCAACCAAACAGCTTAAGCCAAGTAGGCATTTCCAACAGCAAATTTGAATGGGTAGGAAATGAGTCACATTGCATTAGCAGACAACACACTGTTTTTACCTGATGGGCATAGATAGTGTCATAAATCAATGTCCACATCACTCCTGAGAAATACAGAGGTAGGCACACGGACCAATCGCAGGAGCCCATCACTGCTGACCAACCAAGCAGTGCTCCCCAGTTGAAAGTCAGGCCTGAGGAGAAAACAGCATTGGAATTTGCCCAGGAGCTAGGGAGAATAGATCTCCCTCAGGGTGATTTGTGGAATATCCAATGCAGGTTTAGATAGTTTCAGATATAGCTACCGAGAACAAGCTGTGGCCAGTAAGTGATCCTCTTCATTAGTGGATATGTGACAACCAGTGATAAGGAAGCTGCCCCAAGGGCTATGCTGTGAAGAAGAAAAGCCAAATGTGAGCAGTGTTCACAGAACTAGTCTAGGTCTTAACCTCAGTCCCAGAGCTAATGTTTCCATAGCAGTGTAGCCTACCTGTAATAATTGAGGCAAAGTAGAACCCCCAGTGCCAAAGAGAGCTGACCACCCAAAAATACGAGAGCCTGCATCTGAGAAATCTCCCCTGAGGCAATGGGTCGAGTGGCGGTCCTGGCTACCTGCAAAAACACAGACACATTCATTCAAAAATCAACAGCCCACCGGGTTCGTCTCCTGATTGTTTCTCTATATCAACTGGTCAACTTTGTTTTACTGTGATCTGTGGGAGCAGTGCCCTCTGTAAAAAGAGATATGTGATGAGCGTGTTACAGTTTGAACAAAAACGGATTTGTAAACAAAAAAGCGTTTATTGGCGGATTACTTTTTTGTCAATGTCCTTGTCCCACATGTCATTGATTGTGCATCCAGCTCCTCTCATCAGCAGAGCCCCTGCGCCGAATAAAGTGAGCATGCCCAGATGTGGGAGGCACCCTGGGTCTGCAGCCAGGCCAATGCTCCAGGTGCAAGGCAAGTACAACAGCCATGTTCCTACATGACACAGCCCAGACAATCAGATCAACATACAGAACATATACATCGACATTAGAACGGGAGCTGAGCTGGTGAAATCAATGTGTATGTTCATTTGAGGGAAACGACGGCTTTATTCATTCAAGCATCCCCACAGATTAAAAAAAGAACATTCTACAAACACACCTCTTCACATCGGATGTCTTTCAGTGGATTCAAGAACATTGAAAACTAGGCCTGTAAGTTATTCATCACACAAATCAAGGTTTCAAGGTTTAGGTCTACATTAAAGCTACTAACCGATTGGCTTATCAAGCCGCATCAATCTGAGGTACGGCTGCACGGGCGCTGGCGTTGAGTTTACAATCCCAGCAGCTGACAGGCTGAACTGTCTTCTGACACAGGGTGTGGTGGGGAGTCTGGCAGGTGGAAATAACCATGATCTCTGGCTGTGAAAGACACTTTTAAAAACCGACGTCCCATGGAGGGGAGACACTTGGGTCCTTCTCTCCTTGTTCAGATGACTGTTTGAGAGACTAGAGAGGCAGGAGTAGCAGGTCCCATGGTGAATCCTCCTCAAGGTGTTTAGTGTGAGCTGTGATGTAAACCTGGTAGGGATCATCATCTCTGTGGTCAGGCGCACATTATCCTCCCCGGTCACATCTGAAACGAGGGACAACATGCAGTTCTCATTCATACACAAATGATGTTCTTTGTCACGAAAGGCAGACCTAACAATAGGGGAGCTGCTCTGCCTAGAGGTAATTTCCTTTGTGCCACAGGTGAATATAGTCTGATACGAATGTCACTGACACACTATCAACCAGGGACCACGTAATGTAATGTAACTCCAAATGTAATCATGTAGTTCAGTTTGAGAAGAGGGGTTCATCAGTCTAACAACTGTCATCTACCCAGTAACAAAGCCAAAGTCATTGAGTAACAGTACAGCCGTTTACAGTAGTAGAACTGGCCTTTCCAACTTGAATGAATGAATTGACATCGTTCCATGTGACACACCGGACTAGAGAGCTACTTGCCTGCTGAATGACTTAAGTCGAACACATAAATGATCTCACTTGGTTATTATGTCTGGGCATACATTAACAAGCATACCTCACAGGAAACACAGATCTACGGCGATCTATGCATGAATGATGCCCGACTTCCTGTTCGCGTTCAATGTTCGGTGTGTCGTGTTGAACGTTCCGTCTGGAAACATTGTTGTGCTTGAGGTAGCCAAGCCACTACACGTGGGATATCAAAACAACAAATGTGTTGATCAATCGTTTTGACATGGTTCACTTGCTGGCTGGCTGGCTGGCTATATTTTTTTTAAGTCAACACTGGGCTGTTTATGAAAGTCTATGAAAACGATAAGATAAGTGTCTCGACGATATCAATGAATGCATTTTCAATGCATTTTTTTTATAAGGCCATTCTTTGTGTTCCCTACTGTTTATTGCATTTCCCTGCATGTGTTGTCAATGAATGAAGGTGTCGGGTAGCAATAATATTCCTTCAAATCGTAGATACCACTTGTACTATTTGTTCAAATAAGAGATTATTGTCATTCGTCAGAAGTGACATTTTTAGCAAATCTGAACTAGACTAGACTGCACTCCAAGAAATTCTTCAATGACCAGATGATCCGTGCGTTGCACCCCCTGGTGCTTTTGCTTACCGAGGCTCCAGGGTTTCTTTGTGTGGTCTCCTTCTGCTTGTCCCTGGCCGATCCGGAACGGAAGAAGCATCAAACTGTGTGTATGTGCATTTCCATTTCCAGTCCTTTCAGCGAACGGTCATTCGGCTCCGATCACATAAAAAAGCCGTTCATTCGGCTCCCAAACGGCTCTTCGTTAAAATCAGTCTCGTTTAGCAACATTTTGACTTCTGATTGGTCCTTGTGCACATTTTTTATTTAAATTGTTCACTGGAATCCGAATGTCCGTATTCTAACTATCAAAATAACAATATTTAGCGATACGTGTATTATAAAAACTGGAAAAAAAAAAAAATATGTCTGGACTGGGCTAATGTCTTACACAAAAAAAGTAAGACACTAATACACACGTGAATTTAAAGTAACGGGCGTCCTCTATGCTGGTGTCAGGAAATTAGGCTATGCACATTAGAATAATTACAGTGTTCATTTAGAAACAAAACAAAACAAAAACAACGTTCAACAAAAAGAGCCGGTTCAAAGAGCCGGTTCGTTCGCGAAAGACCCATCACTTGTGTATAGGACGGAGCGGGAAAAATGGCGAACAACTACGGAACTAGCCACACATTGTGGACACAAAATATCGTCTGATGCCCCCTGTTTCTCTGAATGCTCTTGTAAGTATGCAGCCTCTTTCGTGATCTTTTTTCGTGTGCTCGTTGCAGGTCACTTCATCATCAAGGTTTGGCAGATGTTGGAACAGTAATGTTCGTTTTTCAGATGCTTCTGGGTGGATAATGAGAAGGGGTTCAGATTCCACGACGCATTGGTTCCTGTTTATGAGTGACTAAGGTTAGCATGAAAGGAAATGCTGAAATATTCATTTGCTTACATCTTACTGTATGTTAATCAGGTGTTGAAATCACCGTTTGTAGGAAGTGATTCTTCTTTGCCTCTTGAGGAAGGGAGAGTAGTGTGATTTGGTCTGAACAGTGATTCAAAGGGTTCTCACTTGGCAGCGTCTTTCTAATGAGAGCCTGAGCTGCCTCTGGTTTGCAACAGCTGTCCCAGTGAATGCAGTGAGGTTCAGATCATAGTGGTTAATTGGAAAGACTTGTTCATTGGCTAAAGCAGAGACTTTCCAGACATTCCCTTTAGACAGACAGTCTGGTCCAGCCTTTCATAAGGCTGACTTCATCCAGGCAAATCCTGAGACCCTAATTTCAGTAGTTAGTGTGCTGTAGTGTCATACTATAGCTGTTAACAAGTGAGACAACTGAAGAAAAATGGTGTGAGATTACCTGTCTTTTCTTTGTTATGATTATGTACTAGCAGTCTGGTTGATATTATGGCCTTTTTTGTGACATTGCATTTTCGGTATTTGGTGCTATATTGATTGTATGTGGTAGCATCATTCAGAGAAGAAATAAGCCTAGCCTATTGTTTATGCGCTTAGAAATCTTTAGGTGCAGTTGAAATTGAGAATGATGACCTACATCTGTGCATGTTATTAGGAAAAATCTGACCACCATGTTGGCATGCTTGATTTATCTTAGTAGAAAGTCATCCTGTTGTTGATGTTATTGAAGTCTGCCATTACTCTGATGCTGATTAAGAGGCACAAGCTTGTAAATGTCTCAGTTTGGGAGAGGTTTGGGTTGAACAATGTCCCTCTATTGCATGAAAAGTCTAGGCCTATATTTTGGGTTTGTAACCTTAGACCAGAAACTCTGTTATGGTATTTTTATATTTCTCTGCAGGTAGGCCTATTTCTCTGGTGTGACAGTATAGCACTGATAACAGGGATCTCATTGAGCCAGGTGTGATGGAAGAAGGTAACGGTTTCCTTTTTTTTTTTTTTTTTAAACTTATTTTCCCTTTAGGGCTTTGCCCTCTGATGACTCACAAGTTTCCCCTATTACCTGTGTAGTAACACTGTAATTACGTTGTATTAACGTGTTGTTACATTGTGATTAGATAATTGCATAATTGGTAGGCCTATTGAGTTGGGCAGTTCGTGTTATTCCACAAATGGAATAAGGAACAGCACTTATTCTTCTTGTGTAATAACACAAACCACTAAACCCTATTATTGCATTATTACGAAGCAATTGCTAATGTTCTATGTAACAGCTGCATGTTGATATTATGTTATTAATACAGTAGGCTAATTACAGAGATACTACTACTTAATCTTAAATGTGACCAAGGTAACTCTTGTTACTAAATGGGTCTCATAATATATAATATTTTGATCATTTTTGGTTAATGCATAGTCCATCCCACCATGTTTATTTAAATGTTGTTGTTGCTTTTTTTTGTTGTTGTTATTCTGCGTTTCACATTCAGTGACTTTTACACATTATTGTATAATATCGTGTTGTTTTCATCTATTGATTTTGGTGTTTTATACTCCCACAGATTCCAGGCACTTCCTCAAGTCCGACCAAATGACCCACAGTCAAACAGTCTCTCAACAATCAAACTCTCAGAGTCAGACATTCCACTGTAACTATTGTGTACTCATCTTCAAATCCAAGTATTTTCTTCGCGAACATGTCAAAAGAGTGCATGGCTTTGACGTGGATTCTTCTCAAGTTGAAGGGAATTCAATTTCTTCCACGACTGCCACAGAAACAAACACCAACCGTTCCCTCTACAACGACAATTTAGGGGAGCTTTTTACTTGCCGGCACTGTGTTTTTACATCGTCTAGTAGGACTGTTATTGACAAACATGAAAAAGCATATCACAAAGTGCTGTCTAGTAAGGGAGCGTCTGTGCAGCAGACCAACACTGTGACTGGGATGTGGGCACTCCAGTGCAACCAAGTGGGAGTAGGAAAAGTGAGTTCCTCTGAATCCATGTCTACCTCAAACACCAAAAGCATTCCTAATGCTAGCTTATTGTTGAAGAACCTTCAAACAAACAAGGGATCCTCAGGAAATATTTCTAAAATCAGAGTGGCATCTGGATCACCTTTGGAATCTTCACAGATGAAGTTACCTAATCTTGCAGGACCACCACGTTTGGCCAACAAACCCACCCTCATGTCACAGAGGTCATTATCAAAGTCTGTCCAGGACAATGACGAAGGTCTCTCTAAAGTAACTGAGCAATCTCATACAGAGAGTGAACAGCGGAATACTCACTGTTGCTCACTCTGTAATTTCTCTGCAATTTCTCTGATGGATCTTCGCAGTCACCAACAGCAAAAGCACAGTTACCTTTATAGTATGCATGCAGGTTTTGGCCCATCATCTACTGAACAGCAGGAACCTAAAATGAGTGGTGGTTCATTGAAAGGGCCATTATTTAACAAGAGCACCAAGAGGACTAATGATGACATCCCTTTAAGTCCTGCTAAGAAAAAACTCAAAGTAGACATAAAAACAAGAAGCCCTCAAAGCATAGTCATCAAAAGTAAGCTTTCAGAGAGCTCTTCTTTCAACTTTGAGGTTAGTGAGGATGATCCAGATAAAAGTTTCTCAGGGACTGAAAAGGATGAAGATGCTCACCTAGTAAATGGAAAAAGCAGTGGCAACCCAAGGAGACTTTACTTTTGCAAACATTGTGACTACAGTCACAAGTCCTCCCGCAGTGTAAGCACCCATTACCAGAGAGTGCACCCTTACATCAGGTATAACTTCAGATATATCCTGGATACAGATGATAAGAGTGCCACCTTCCGCTGCCTTCATTGTCCTGTTGAGTTTTCCACTTCTGATGACCTCAAGAAGCACCACAAGGATCAGCATCCAGATGCTCCAAATGTGTTCATGATGCGGTCAGATCAGCTTAATTTGGTGTACAAGTGCTTTGCCTGCCAATTTACCACTCCTGTTAGTAGATTCTTGAAAATCCATTATAGCAAAGAGCATCCATCATTTCAAATGAACAATTCCTTAATGTACTGCAGTTATATAGCCACACATCCTCAAGAGCCACTCTCTCAAACTCAAACATCTGGACAAACCTCTGGCCCAAGCAAGGCAGGCATTATATCTCCTGAGAGGTCTCAGACATCACGTAATGAAACTAGTAATGATGAGGATTTATACCACTGCAAACATTGTATGTTTAGTAATAAGTCAGTAATTGCTATGCTTGTCCACTACCAAAAAAAACATCCAAAGGCAGGAGTGACAATTGACAAGATCAAGCAAGCATCTTTTGCCACCTCATCGAAGAAACTGAAGGAGGAATCACCTCAAAAGGTGGTTTTAGAGCCATTCAAACCCCAGGAAGTAACATTTCTCAACACTCCCCTTCCCACATCTGATGTTGTGCAGAATGACGTTGAGCACTTCTTTTTCTGCCAGCAATGCAACTATAGCAATGTCACAGTGCGGGGGGTTCTGAACCATCAAAGGAAAAGACACAGTGATCTTAAGGCAACGGTTGAGCACATTCACATCTATACTGCTGAGGTTCGTAGTCGAAGCAAAAAGTCTGTTGGAAAAGACACTCCTAACACATCCCTCCAAAATGATTTTGCCCAGGAAGAGGCAGAGAGACTTTTTTATTGCCAGTTTTGTAACTATGGCAACCCCACTGTGAAAGGGATTTTGAATCATCTGAAGTTAATACACAGTCACAAGTCAACTGCTGAGCAAATCCTTAAACATACTGCTGAAGTTAGTGAACACAGCAAAAAACCACAGCCTACTGTAGTCAACTCCCCTAACACCACCATCATCAGACCTGAAATTGAGAATGAGGTAGATGGCTTGTTTTTCTGCCAGTATTGCAACTATGGCGATCCTACAGTGAAGGGGGTTTTGAATCATCAGAGGTCAAGACACAGTGATCTTGAGGCAACTGCTAATAAAATCCTCAAATATACTGCAGAGGTACATGGTGAAAATGAAGCTGAAGGTACACCCAACTCCTCCCTTCTCAGGTCCAATGTTGACAAAGACATAGATAAATTGTTTTTCTGCCAGCATTGCAACTATGGAAATCCCTCCGTGAGAGGGGTTTTGAATCATCAAAGGAAAAGACATAGTGATCTTAAAGCAACTTCTGAGCAGATCTTCAAGCATACGGCTCTGCTTCGCGCCCAAACTGGAAAATCACAATGTACAGATGTAGACTCACCTAACACTTCTCAAGTTTTACCTCTTCCTCTTATGGAGGAAAATACAGAGAGCATGTTATTCTGCCATCTTTGCAATTATGGGAACCCGACAGTGAGGGGTGTTCTGAACCATCAAAGGAAAAGACATCCTAAACATAAGTCATCTGCCAAGCAAGTATTCAAATATACTGCTGTGGTTCATAACCAGACTGGCAAATCTCAGCTAATAAAAGTGGATTCACCTAAGTCCTCCCTCTTGAAACCTGATGTTTCCCAAGAAGACGACAAGCATTTTTTCTGCCAGCTCTGTGACTATGGCAATCCCACAGTCAGAGGGATTTTGAATCATCAGAAGTTGAGACATTGTGATCTTAAGGCAACTGCAGATCAAGTAGTCCAATACACCGCCATTGTTTGTGGCCAAAGTGAAAAACCACAAACAAGTCAACCTGACTTGTCCTCTATCACAGTGCCATTCTCTGACTCGGAGAGAGATTCACAGCCCAGGGTGCTTAAGTGTCATAAATGCACTTACACTACTCCACATGTGTATCTTTTAAAAAGGCATTTAGGGAATAAGCATCAGGTGAAAGCCACAGTCATTTCAATTATACGCTCGGCCTATCGAGATGGTATCTTAGAGACAGGTTATCACTGTGAGTGGTGTGTGAGCATTCACCCCGAAGCAAATGGACTCTTTCAGCATTACCTAGAACATCATCCATGGCGCAAATCTAGTGTTGAGTACATCACCTCCACACTACATGCTGGCCCTAAGCGTAAATCAAAGAAACAGAAAGCTCAATCAGAGCACAACGTTAAGCATGAGAACATAAGTCTTCAGCTTGGGGAAGGCCCGAAAACATCTCCATTTCAACTGACTGGAAGGAGCGAGACCAAGCTCTACCCATGCAGAGCCTGTCCCTTTAAGGGCTCTACCATAGAAGGTATCAAAAGCCACTACCGGGCAGTTCATCCATGGTCTGTCAAGGAGGATGGCTCTGTTCTAGATGTGATCAGTAGTAGGCGGCTGACTGAAAATAGACAGATTGTAGAGGCAGATGTCCACAATACCATACTTGGTTCATTTGACAGTCAAAAGCACCCACTTGACATTCCTGGACAATTAAAAGAAACTGTTTCAGAGCAGTTACCCCTTAAAACCTCAACGTCAAGCAAACATTATACATGCCCTGTCTGTTCTACGAAGTTCAACACAATGCATGGTGTGTACACTCATTGCGGAAAGAAGCATCCAGAATTTAAAGATGATCGTTCAATTTTTGCAAATGAAAATGACAATGAACCCAGTACAAGTGAGGCCACTCCTGTGAACAAGTGTCCAGTCTGTCCGTATGTTAACTCACGTATTCACGGTGTACTCACTCACTGCCAGATGAAGCATCCAGCGTTCAAAGCGAGGGCAGAGAACCTAGAAAAGGAAATTGTTCAGTTCCCTAGTGTGGAGGATTGTGCTATAATCCGAAAAAGGAGGCCAGAAGGAGGAATAGGAGGCTACAGGTGCAAAATGTGCCCAGTCATCTATGCATCGTGGAAGAAGTTAAAAATTCACTATGAGAGACATCATAACCAGACTGCTGCAAGTATGTTCAAATCAGCCCCTAAACAGTCTACTCTCCTTAAAAAACAACTGCTCTCAAAATACAGAAATACCCAGGGCTCAATTGCTCAGGCTGCCATTTTCAAAAAAAGGAAATCTGTTGTATTCAAATGCCATCTTTGCAAGTACTGTTGCACAACCAAAAAGAGCCTTGACCGCCACATGAATAATAGCCACAATACGCCCAAAACTGAGAACAAAGTGTTCTCCTATAAGTGCTCCCTGTGTTCCTATTCAACATCTGTTTGTAAGTACCTTGCAGCCCACTACAGGAGGTGTCATAGCCATGCTGAATACAACACCTACTTTGTATCAGTATTCAAACGCTCAAGTCAGAAGTCAAGCCCAGAAGGTTTTCCCTCAACTTCATCAGACTGTCAGGCTTCTCCGATTAAGGACATAATATTAGCTATTGAGAAGAGAAAATGTTCTCTCTGTTTTTTCCAAACATCTAGTGAAAAAGACATGGCCACCCATTACACGACTTCCCATCCTGTAGTGCCCCGCAGCAGTCAGCCATATAGCAAACCAGGTTCTAATTTCAGTCTGCACTCTACCCCCAAGACGGTGAAAACAAATCGGGCCGAGAAACAGAAGAAGGTCAGCCAACTATTTGAACCACAGTCTGAGAATGGCATAAAATGTATTTCGGTTCAATGCAGGAAGTGCACCAACTTATATTTCAACACGCCTCTGCTGCTTAGTATCCACTATACCCATTTTCACAGCAAGGATTTCAAACAGGACTTTATTACCATTTCAAGTACTTCCGAAGGTGGCACAGAGTTCTACAGATGTGGATACTGTAACCTTAAAATCCAGGGCAGGAAAGAGCTCTGTTCCCATATTGACCACCATACTGGCGTGTTTCGGAAGCTGGCAAATGAAGAACAATCAAAGACCAAAGCTGTCAAGGTAAGTGGCATGTAATACATTCTATGTCCAAATTCTTTACCCTTTTCTTGAAGTGTGGACATTTGCACTCTCCCACATGTATTTAAAAGCATGAGATCCATTCTCACACCAATGCTTTTAAATTCATAGGGGGGGTAGAAAGGGTTGAGAATTGGGACGCAGAACTTGTCAAATTCAAACTATAGGACTGTATTGTTTGGCAGATAGTTCCAGTACAACACTGGATGAAGACTGCTGTTTGGCCTGATATATGTAACCACAATTTCTCTCTTATTTTTCAGCTTGAAAGACAAGAATTGCCTGAGGTTCTGACAACAGACGAATTGGCCCGTTGGAATGTGACAAAAGTACAATCTTTTGCACTGGGGACGAGTCCACAGGGGTCACCTTCCATGTCCAGTGAGATGGCAGAAGCGGAGATGGGATCTGGAGAAGTTGACGGTTTCCCTTGCTACCAGTGTGGGCGATCTTTCATGTCTTTGAAAGGTTTGCGCTCACACGAACGTAGCCATGCTGCTATGGCTGCGCTCAAGAGGCTGGGCAAATGGCAAGACTCTATCTCATCAACAATGTAAGAGGGAAAGATATTTCCGCACTATGTTAACTATGAAAACACATCTTCTTAGCCATCACATTTATCATGTTTTGTGATTTTAATTAGTTTTTTTTAACGGTACCTCTGATGCTATGATTAACCATCTAGATAAATCCACTTCTTAATTGACTGCTTGTCTGCTTTTGTCTCCTCAGCTTTGACCAGCATATTACTTATCGGCCTGGGACTGTCAAACCATTCCATTGTGGTCTCTGTGCATACAGAACCAATTTCATTGGGCTCATAAAGAATCACCTGTTGAAAGCACATGGAGGTGAGAAACTTTAAGATTTGAGATTTTACTTTGAGGTTTCTAACTGCATTAGCAAAAAGGGGAGATATAACATCTTAAACCTTGTAATGTATTTGTCTGGTCTGAGTAGCTGAGTACTCAGACAAGAATCACACCTTGACTAGCAGCCAGGACAAGGAGAGCACACAGAGGCCAAATGAAGAGGCCTCTAACCCTGCAGAACCACAGGAAGGCAACGGAGTGACTGAACATTCTCAGGAAGCTGTTCTCACTGAAAGCAAGTGCCCTCTACCACCATGTTCATTGTTCAGTAGTCTCTGACTTGACTAGACTTGACTATTGCATTTTGACCCTTAAGATTACTTTGTTATAGTTATTTATTTAATTTATTTAACCATTAACCAGGCAGGTCAATTAAAAACACATTCATAGATTCCCCCCTTTTCTCCAAACTTTACCTGTATGTAAGGTCAAGGATGAGTATCTGCTAAATGTAATGGGATACTATTTAATACTTTCCCCTCACAGAGCCTATGTACTCAGAGCCCCCAGATGTACAGCGCCAGCTGAATCACTACAGGCAGATCGCTCAGGGCAAGGCCTCGGCTCCTTCAGCCCCACAAGCCACCATGCCAACCATAGAGGGCTTATTTAGTTGTGAGTTTTGTACCTTCGCCACTGGACATATACAGAGTATCCGTCGACACTACCTGAATCGCCACAATGGCAAAAGGCTCCTCAGGTGCAAGGACTGCTCATTTATCACTGGCTTCAGGTAAGATATTATTTTCACTTGTGGAATCAGCTCAAATGCATATTATTAGCCTTTGCTGTCTCTCAGACATACTCATGCCATGATTGTCCAAAGAATATCAATCTTTTATGCTTAACCAGGTGGATGCTTCATACATAGCGTTGTAGAGTGTGTTAAGTTTTTCTCTAAATGCGTCAATTAGGAAGAAGTTGGATATGCACATAGACGCTGGACATTCTAGCAGCCCAACAGAAGTTCTTAAGGACCTGCGCTGTCCTCTCTGCCTTTACCACACCAAAAACAAAAACAACATGATCGATCACATCCTCCTCCATCGTGGTAGGTAGATGCCTGATATTGACACAATAACTGCAGAATCCAGGTCTCACACATTCAACACAGTGAAGGCACTCGTTTGACACTTTGTCATAATCTTCATGTGATCTACTATACCATCTTTCACATCTTTTTTGTATGTACAATGCCCTGACTTTATGCTGAGCCTGATTTTTCTGTCTATTTTCTTACCCTCACAGAGGAGCGTGTGGCTCCAATAGAGGTGCGTCGATCGAAGCTGTCCCGATACCTGCAGGGCATCGTGTTCCGCTGTCATAAGTGCACCTTCACCAGCTCCAGTGACGAGAACCTGCGTTTGCACATGGTCAAACATGATGACATCAAGCCTTACAAATGCCGGCTTTGCTTCTTTGACTGCACACAGCTGAGGGAGTTGGAGGCACACCTGTGTGAAAAGCACCATGTTAGTGCTGAACACTCTCCTTATACCACCTCAATGCATTATTTCCTACTCCGTAGTCGCCACATCGGACAGTGATGCTGTTGACAAATAGTCACACTGAATATTTATTTTACCAATGCTGATACTGAACCACCTTACCCTATATCATGTTTTCTGTAGTCCTTCATCCTTCTGTGTTTGGTGTAACTATGTTCTGTTTTATGTTGTTCTTTTCGATAGGTTATGAGGAACCATGAGCTTGTGGGGCAGGTCAATCTGGAGCAACTGGAGGCCAGACTTAGCAAGGTGAACTGGGAAGAGAACAAGAAATGTGACACAGAGCTAGGGAATGAAGATGAAGAAACAAACGACAGATGTGGCAAGAAGCCAGGACAGGAGGAAGAGCAGGAGAACACGGCAGAACCAATCAATGAAGGGCCGGAGGAAGAGAGAAACATAGCAGAACTAACCAATGTATTTGATGAAAAGCAAAGCCAGAAGGAAGATGAGAATATTGCAGAACAAATTGATGAATTACTTGAGAAGTCAGGACAGGAGAAAGAGGAGAACATAACAAAGCCTTTTGATGTAGGGCAGGAGGGAGGGGAGAATGTTGCAGAACAAATTGGTGAATTACATCAGAAGGAAAGCCAGGAGAAAGAGGATAACCTAGAAGACCGAAACAATGAATTATGTGAGGCACAAGGCCAGGAGGAAGAGGAGGGCATAACAGAGCCATTCGATGAAGGGCATGATGGAGAAGAAAACATTGCAGAACATCACAATGAATTATGTAAGATGCAAAGCCAGGAGGGAGAGGTGGACAAGGAGGAGACAAACAATAAGAAAGATGTGTGCCAGGACCATGACACGACAACAGATAGAGTGGCTCAAGACTGCGACGTTCATGAGAGATACTCTGAGAAGCAAGAGAACAATGCTAATGTGGATGTAGAGGAACAATTCATGGACTGTGAGGAAAACCAAGGGCATGAAGAGATGGAAGATGAAGAAGGGGACCAGTATCATGAGATGCCTGTGCTTGAAAATGAGTATCTTAAAGAGGAAACGCACAGAAGTCATATTGAGAGGCAGGAGCAGACAGAAAACATCTACCAGTGCAATAAGAACCAGGAGCAGGTGCCTATAGTGGAGGAAGAGCATGAAGAAAAGGCTAAGAGGGACGAGAATCCAGAAAATGAGGGGGAAGAAGATGGAGAGGAAAATAGCAGCACATCAGAACCTAAAGGTAAGAGTCAGACTTTATTTATAATATTTCAATGTTGAAACAGTTCCAAATTCAAACTCTGGTAGAATTTCAAGTCTCTCTTTGATTCCTTGCATCCTCTCCTCACCTTTTGAGATACAACCTGTGTAGTGTCTAACTCTGCGTTTTGTCCTATAGATGCCCTCACAACCCCGAAGTTGATTCCAATGTCCAGCAATGAGAAACTGTTTGCCTGCGAGCTCTGTGGCCGAACCTTCATCAACAACACTGAACTGGAACGACATGTCATGCGCCATGGCATGTAGCTGCCTGGATGTGCAATTGATGAGGATGAATGTCTGCGTCCCAATTCTCCATCCTTTTTCCTGAAGTATACACGTGTCCACTCCCCTACATAGATTTAAAAGCATGGGATATATTACCCCAAATGTACACTTCAGGGAAAATGATGGATAATTGGGACACAGGGTCTGTTACAGAAATAAGAGATATTGTCATAGGATTGCTTTTGGATAAGCTAAGTGATATTGTGAAATTGAATTGAATGTATTGTTATTTTCACTTACTGTATGTTTACCGTTTGCACCTCTGATTATACTTGTGAGAAATGACAGTCATTTTTGTATATAATGCTTGAATGACAGCTGGTTCTCTTATGTTGTTTTGGATGGTTTGTATATATGTTGATCCAATTAACTTTTTAAAATGTTTTGTAATAAATGATTCTACTCTTAACCTATTCAATATTATACATTTTATTTTTAGGCAGTTTTTAATATGAAATTATTATAGGTATATCAACTTTTCCTAAACTCAAAAGACCTAAGTGAATACAACTCACTTTAGAATATAGAAAAGGGAACAGGGCAACGCAAGAAGATAAATTCAGGGAATCAGTCCGTTAAGGCATATGAGTATTCTAAGCATTATCAAGGTGTAAATATTTGTAATATTTGGGAATGGGGGATAAGACCAGCCAGTAGACATATGCAAAGACCTAACACAGTTTAATCAGATTGGAAAAATGTTAATACATTTACTAAAGGTATTTTTGCACTTATCAATTACCGAAGCATTATCATTGTTAACAAACTGGGCGTTCATTGCCTGAGTCAGTGGAGGCCTTTCTTCTGTGCGCATACGTCACATTCTTGTCATCCCAAATGAAACGGGACACGCTTCCTGGTCCAGAATCGAATGAGTGTTTGGCTGCCTGGGTAGATAGACGACTTCAAGACTCAGACATCCCCAACGCCAGCTCTCCGCAAGTTGATGTCTCTAATGTAGGTGATTTAACGAAAGCAATGACTGTCATTTGATATACGTGTCTTTTTAGATCGTGTAACCTAAATGTCGGAATGATGTGTTCTCGCTTGTCATCTCACCATTGTAGGTTTGCAATGTAAACTATTTACAATCACAGTAGAACTTTGGATATCATTGACATCGTTTTACACGTTTTTTTTTAATAAATATATTAGGGAAATATTGAAATCTAGGATGTTTGCGTAGTCTAGGGCTTGTTAACTAACTTTGTGTATGTGTTATCAATTGATCTGTCATGATGAAAAATTGTAGTCAGCATGTTCACTACGTATTTTCATCAAACATGTATTATCAACGGTAGTGAGTTATGTGTTTCATGCAGACCAGCGCTTTTTGTCTGTCACAGTGACGAAATTATTATTCTCTACTTCCTTGAACTATTATTGCTTCACCTCCTCAATCTGTTGCAACAATGAGACAGCTACTTTTACAACCAACTCTCCCTCTCTGTAAAACAATTGCGGTCGCAGGCTTACTTGAAGGAAGTTACTGTATGTAAACTATTTCAGAGAAACCGTCTAATAAGGACGTTTGAGTGGAAGTTACTATAACTTCCTTGAGCAATAAAGCACACCCAGCATTGACATGCCCTATGTGTCACTTTCATCATAAAATGTAACCCTTACAATGTTGAAGTGAACCAGAAGCCCCTAATTCATTTGATTGGTTTTGATTAATTCAATGCTCCCAGGTGTAGTTCAGTATTGCTTGCTGTATTTGACTTTTTCATAGTGTCTACTTACTGGAGTCTGACAAAATGTGATTGAATAGTGAAATCAAGCATTTAATGGGCCCTAAAATCGTTGCTTTGTTTTTGTGTAAGGAAAGACCTGTGAGGAATGTCAAGTGAAAAGAAATCTCAAGAGAATAATGGCTCCTCAAGAGTCATCAACATTGTTTTTTTTGCCCTGCTCCTGGACCTGCTGGGCTTCACCCTGATTCTACCTCTGCTTCCCTCCATACTGGACCACTATGGCCAAACACAGGTAAGAGTTCACACAGTGGTGGCCTGGGGTGGTCCAGTGGTCTAGCACCATGACCTACTGACCGCCTGTCTATGCCCTGTCTTTCTTCTATCTCTATTCAATAAAAAAAATTAAATATAAGAGTGGGATTGCCCCACTCAAAAATAACCTTTTTTTAAAAAAAGTTCACACAGTGAATTGGTGACAACAAACATAAGCAATCTGAGTTATTTGTATGTAAGTATTAGTGTAAAAATAGATAAGTCCTCTGAAGAGCACGTAGGGTACTTGAAAAAGCGATGTATTTAAATCTTCATCATTGCTGTTTGTTGAAATCTGAATAACACATCTAGTAGCACAAGTGATAAAAACTAACATTAGGTGAGACACTTGTTTCAAGTATGTGTTGTTTTCCCCAATTACTTCATTTGGACATTTGATAATTGATATTTTTCCAACAGGACACTGTATATCAGTCACTACAGAGCGTTGTGGGCTGGTTTAGGGAAGCTGTCGGTGTTCCTATAGAAACTAAATACAACAGTGTCCTCTTTGGGGGTAAGATTAAACACACTTACAGTCTGTAAATGTTGTTGGTTCCTGATTTATGTGATGTTTTACAGGGCCTCTTTCAAATCTTCTAAACACTGATTATGCTCTCTACATTCTACTCCCCAGGTCTGATTGGATCTCTCTTCTCTCTACTACAGTTCCTGTCTTCCCCCTTAACTGGGGCTGCTTCTGATCACCATGGCAGAAAGCCACTACTCATTCTTACCACAGTGGGTATAATGTCATAGAAATGTATAGTATTACATTTCAGTTGTTTTCTATTACAGTCATTTTGTCATGGCCATTTAATACATACTGACACTTTACTTGTGAAACTCTTTGCCGTTTTCATTGTGTTAAATGTTTGTTTTAAGCCTGCCATATTTATGTGGTTTTGATTGGTTGCCCTGTGTTCCAGTTAGGACTGATGTCTTCCTATGCTGTCTGGTTCGTGTCCCAGAGTTTCGCCATGTTCCTTTTGTCTCGAGTGATAGGAGGCATTTGTAAGGGCAATGTGAGCCTCTGCACTGCTATTGTGGCTGACCTGCCCTGCCCTAAAGCACGAAACAGAGGAATGGTAGGCACCTATGCCCATACTAAAGTGAATGACATCTTAATTAATAGTATGATGACTGTGTGTGTGTGTGTGTGTGGGGGGGGGGGGGGGGGGGGTGTGTAACAGGTTATTCGATTCCCTATTGCACATTTACACTTGTCTGATCCCTCATTGTCAGCATTGTTGTGATATAACCTAAATGTAACCATATTCTATTGCTGTTGTTGTTGTTGTTGTTGTTGTTAGGCAATGATTGGGATTGCCTTCTCGTTGGGGTTCACTGTGGGTCCATTGATGGGAGCCTATTTTGCTATCAACTCCAGTAAGGAGGAGGTGTTCTTCCAGGCTCCAGCTCTATTGGCTCTGTTTATCAGTGCTGTTGACCTACTATTCATCTGTGTGATGCTGCCAGAGACCCTGAAAAAGGACAGCAAGGTGAGGGGTTGGTACTGCCAACAGGGGCTTGGCAGTATGCCTTATTGTATGGTGTGAACATAAAGCACATGCCCTGACCACTTCCTGTTCTCTTCTGCCAGTAGAATGTTTATAATCCTGACATAACGACTAATATTAGTGAACTGTCACGACTAATGATAACCGCTCTGTCCCAGGTTTCCACAGGGACCCAGGAATCAGGGGATCTTCTTAACCCGGTGGCTCTGTTCAATTTCTCCGCTGTCACCAGGACGGAAGAGCCACCCTCTAAAAAGAGTGAGTACCGATTCATGTAATGGTCGTACAATATAAAAGAGATTAGCACTAATGTTTGATTCATGTATGATCACTATGAATATGACTGTTGAATGTCAATTGCAGTCACTAGTATATTGTTAGGAATTCTTGGATTCAGGTGTGATATGTGGGGTCAAGAGATAAGATCAGATCACAGGAGTCGGGAGAGATACAGCAAAGTAGGAAGGATCTCTGAGGAGCTGAAGGCCAGTCCTCAGTTTTAAGATAAACTACAAGCAGTGGAAAAGTACCAGAGACAGCAAATCTAATGACCTTGCTCAGTCCCCCTCTTGCTCTCTGTCTTATCATATGAGCAGCAGATGCCCACCCTGAGGGAAAGGTGGTACCATGCTGAGTATGGGAATGGCACCAACAGCTTGGCTTAAGGCAAAACAAATCATTCTGTGGACAGAGAGATGAAGGCAACACTTATACTAATGCATCATGTATATGAATCAACCATAATCACTATTCCCATCAATATCTTGTCATGAAAATATACTGTACATCTTACTAATATCCCTACTGGGTTACAATGTTCAACAACAGTCCTTTTACTGAATTCCCCCTATTTTCTTTTGAACAACAGAAATGCAGAACCTCAAAGTGTTGGGCCTGGTCTACTTCAGCTACCTCTTCTTCTTCTCTGGTCTTGAGTTTACATTGAGTTTCCTCACTCATCAACGTTTCCACTTCACAAGGTAAGGAACAAGGGAGGATTTCTCTGAACCTTTCAGCCTATTTAGTTCTCAACACTCCTACAGTATATGCTTAATGTACAGTATGCACCTAAAAAGATACATTAACATACCCCTCAACTAAATATCTTATTTTTTGCAGCATGCAGCAGGGAAAGATGTTTTTTTTTATTGGTATCACCATGGCGTTGATCCAAGGGGGATATGCCAGGAGAATCAAGCCAGGGCACCACATTAGGATTGTTCGTGTGGTAAATACAGTAGACTCATTACATATGGATTAGGAAATAGGTTCATCTTCAGGAAAATGTTTGATATGTTTGAAGTTGATAAGCCTGTGAAATAGAATATTAAGACTGAAGTATTAAATTTTTTCCACATTAAGTGTGTCCGTGAAATGTATTTCAGGCAGTCATGTCACTGATTCCAGCGTTTGTCCTCATCGGACTGGCATGGAATTTGAAGATGCTTTACCTTGGGTTGGTGTTATACTCCTTTGGTAAGTTGACTCCTATTCAAAACTCATTTGAAAAGGTAAATGTGTCGTTTTAAAAAGAAGCCACAACTGAAAATGAGTACTTTATATTGCTGAGATGACTGTCCTTCTCTAATACATTGTCATTCCTGTCACAGCTGCTGCAATTGTTGTTCCTTGTATTTCAACACTGGTTTCTGATCATGGTAAGATGTTCAAAAATAAAATAACACTGAACACAGACACACACACCATCTTTGAATGTAAAAAAAAAGAGTAATTGTGTAACTTGAAAATCCTCTTCCTCTAGGTTCAGCCAATCAGAAAGGCACGGTCATGGGGATCTTACGCAGTCTTGGGGCCCTGGCTCGAGCAGTAGGCCCCATCGTTGCTTCCTCAGGTGAGTAATGTCATATTTTAATCTGAGAGCACAACTACAGTTGGATTTATGGACAGAGATTTGAAGTATATGTTGTGTAGTTGAACCTTTCTTTGCTTTGCAGTTTACTGGATAGCAGGAGCAGAGACCTGCTTTATTGTCAGCGCGGCCTGTTTCATCATACCCCTGGCTTTATTGAGAAGACTAGGAGAGATCAAAGAGGAATAAGGACGATTGATTGCTGACACACTCTTCTGTTTTTTATATCGTTTCTATATTAGTGTTTACATTTGCTTGGAATGCAAGCTACATGGGGGGAAAAATATACTTTGTCATTTACAAATTTCTTTTGATACTATACATATTTGTTCTTATGTTTTTTACCACAAAGCCTTAATATGTAAAACTGTATTTTGATCAATGGTAGAAGAAAGTAATTTAGATTAAGAGGTGCTCAGTGGGGCATGGTTCTTACACAATGAAATGATTGCAGCAGCCAATATACCAGCCAATAATGCACATTTCAATGCATTCAAATATGCCTATGCATTTTCACTCGATGAAGACCAAGTGAACATTTTTAGCGCAGACCATCCCTGTACAGCAATGTGTATCAGGTTCAACCATCGTTTATTTTTTGGCTTAAATTTTGAATATGCTAACGGTTCATAATGGATTTATGTCACAGTATTTTATCATTTGATAGTATAACGTATGCTGTATAAGAATAAGGTTGAATAGCGCAGTAATGATGTACATTATTCTATTCATTTGAGGTACAGTTTGTGTATGACTAAGTGAAGCAAAGTAGATCAATGAATGATCTGGGAAAAGAATGTAAAGATGTTATGCAATGTCTCACGACATTGAATGTATCAGTATTGAGATTATCCAAAAGACCTATTGTCACAGTACTTAAACTTAAATAAAAGGTTGGTTACATTTTGGTTAAAGTTTGCAATATTGTTTTTTTATTATTATTTTATTGTACCATTGTGTGCAATATCATATAACTCCTTCTTTTTCCCGCCCCAACCCAACAAAATGTGAATTAATCTTACACTACAACACCGCCCAGTGGCGCTGCCACTATAGTTTTGTATGGCGTGTGTCTTGACTTCAGAATAAAAGTCTTTTGGAGGTTGGTGTTTGGTCTTGGTCACACGGAATGTAAACATGTCAGCCAGCTAGTGCATGCACTCTTAACTCCATCGAGTGGTGCTCATGCATTTTCTACACCTCGCTACAAGTTGACTTGCCTTGACTTACTAGTGCTGACATGATTAATGAAGTCACAGTATAGTACGTTCGCCAGCTAAGAGACCGAAATATGACTATTTAGATCATTAACACGAAACTGAAGATGGACAAGGTACGTATGCGGGTGGTTTTGTAACTGAAATTAATGCGTGAGCTAAGCTAAGCGAGCTAAGGTTGTACTATTTGCTCAAACACTTGAAGGCAGACATTACAGCCGTTGTGCAATTAATGATGCAAGTAGTCACCCTGTTTTTAGACTAACATTTGGTAGACGATTGAACTTCACTAGGATAGACAGCGAGCTCAGCTGGACGAGCTAGCTAACAACTAGCTAACCATAGCAAGCTACCAGTTGACAGCTGACTAAAGTCGGAGCTTTCAGCAATTTAGGCACAGCAAGCATGTTTGTGATCATCAGACAATTAGTTATAGTTAATGTATGATGTTGATTATTGCTGCTTTCTCATAGCATGGTAGATAGCAGACCTGGGTCAGGGGTTAGTATCACATTTTAGTGACGTTACAGTCGGATCACATTTGACCAGACAACTTTTAAATGTCTTGAAATAGATTTTCTCTTATGTGTCCAGGAAAGCAAACTGTCACCTGCAGTTCAGCCCTTTGTTCCAAAACTACAGAGGTTAGGCGGACTGGAACCCCCTGAACAACTCAAAGCCTCTTCTCTCCCTCTGACCCTACCAAATCCTTATCTGCTGGAGCAGAGAGCAAGAAGGTAGGACTTATTCATAGACATCAATGTCAAGCCCCAAGCTTGTAATCATTGGAATGTGTCATTTGTAAGTAACTCCAGAGTTAATATTAATGTTATGTCCCAACTAGGAACCAGACGGCTCAGTCTAGTGAAGCAGATGACTCCAGGAAGACACCCAGGCAGAGGCCAACAACCACGGAATGTTTGCAAGGAGACACACAGAGCAGACATGGCTATAGCAGCAGCCGTCGCACCAGAGGGGTCGAGGCCAATGCATACCCACCTAGAGAACGGTCCACACGGGATCAGCAGACAAAGGTCAAATCCACTCGTTGCTTACCACATGATACACAGTACAGCACATACACAATAATGTTTTCAGTATGAATATCTAAACCTAAAATCTTTTACCCAAACTTAATCACAGGCATCAAAATCAACTTCTGACTTTGCATCTCAGGATAAAAACACGATCAGGAGATCACTGGATGTACCAAGAAGAGGTAATCCTTTAAGTTACACAACACGCATTGATACAGAGGACGTATAACGTTTTATTTAGAATCACCACTGCCATATTCAGCATCAACTTTTCAAAATATGACCAGGTTTGCATTGAGCACTTGACTGAGTTGGCCCACTCATCTTATACCAACAACATTTCATAATGTGTGTTCCTAAAACAAAAACACCAATTGCAATACTCTTGCTGTTGTTTTGTTTTTTTCCCCATCTACAGGTTTTAGAGGGACCAGGTCTGCCCCAAACTCAACAGAGCGATCCAAAGTTGTGCAGATTGAACATGTAACTTTTGAAGTGAAAATGGCTGATTTCCCAGAGTTGGGTGTTGTGGCACCCGGCAGTCTTGTACTTCCCACCCAGAAACCTGGAACATGCTGGGGGTCCGCTCCCCCATCCCACCCTGGGTCCGCTCCCCCATCCCACCCTGGGTCCGCTCCCCCATCCCACCCTGCCCATCCTCAGAGCTCACCACCCACACCTAAGGTGGGTCTATCAAGCTCCTTTACTCATGTGTCTCTCACTTATACAGTGCACTCCGTAAGTAATGTGACCGTAAACATTTGTTCTTCTTTTGGCTCTATCCTCCAAAAGTTTGAATTTGAAATCGAACAATTCCATCGTTAATGTCATGTGTCAATGCCTGAATGTGTAGACTGCTCCAAGAAAAAAAGGAGAAAGAAATGACCCCGGTCGGTGCACCCCCTCCAGTGAAGACAGCAAAGTTTCATCTCCCGTTATCCAAGGTACTGGACCTGTTGCATTCAGCATGAATTAATAACATTAACACAAAGGTCTGTGCTGTAATTGTAAGATAGTATGCTAAACGTAGAACTTGATCCGTGTAGTTCAGCCTACCGAGGCCGTTTCCCAGAGTGGTGGTTCAGCAGTGACCTCCTGGGCCAATGTGGCCTCACAGCCTCCAAAGAAAGCCCCCCCAAGAGAGAAGACCAACGCCAGTACCCGCTCCCAGGTGTGTGTCTAGCTGATCTTAATGTTGCAGGACATCAAGCTTACAGGGGCCTACATGGCCCCAGATGTCTGAACGTTTTCAAGAGCGATCGGAATTGCCAATATAAAACTTGAGTCAGTCAAGATGTTTCTGTCATTTTGGCCTATTCTCTTGACCCTTCGCTTAGAAGGAGGAAGCGCCTGTGCAAGAGGATCAAGCCTCTGAAAAGAAAAGGAAGAAGAAAAAGAAGAAGAAATCCAAAGTTGCAGATGGAGATGCTGAGGTTGAGGAGCCGGCAGAACAGGTTTACCAGGAGCCACCAAAGTTTGAGGTGAAATAGTCTCTCGTAAAATACTTGTTAAAGTATGTATTGTTTTATGTTTTCAACCATATGCAGTAAGTTTTTCATGTTTCATCCCAGGATGAAGAAGAGTTTCCAGACCTGGCTGTTGCCTTTGCTGGTACACCCAAAGTGCAAGGCCAAAATGTGATAGTCAACAGTAACATGGCAAAGCCATGCAATGGGGTAAGGAAAAAACTAAAAGAAACATCCCAAATCAAATCTTGTCCTCCTCAGTGTTGAATGAACACTGACCAGCTCACTGACCAGCTCCTTAAATGGGGTTTCTATTTCTGGTCCAGGAGGGTCATAGAGAAGGAACTGGACTTCAGCCAGGTGACCAAAACAAGGACAAAGCCACTGCAGGAAAAACTCTCCCCATAGAGACTAAGAAGGGACAGGTTGGCAAGACATTGATGGTTCATTTGATTGATCATAAAAAAATAAATGCATTAACTTTGGCTTCTGTTCACCATCTCAGAGGAATAGAATTTGTCCAAATATACCTGCTTCGTCTTGGTTGTGCAAGTTTGTCCAAATGGGTCAGTTGATATCTGCTTCTCATCATCAGAAATCAGAGAAGACCAGTGGGAAGAAGAGCAAAGTTCCTGTCCAGCTGGACATTGGAAACATGCTGGCTGTTCTGGAGAAGAAACAACAACAATCTCAGAAAACCAAGCAGGACACCAAACCAGTCATCCTTTCAGGTCATTTCAGTCTGCAGGAATAACAACCTAATTCCTCCATAGCAAGGTTCCAAACCCTCATTTAGCATCACGCTAGCTATGTTGGCTTGTCTTCATCTTGTCATCTTGTCTCGTTACTGTTTAGTTGGTGGGTCACTACCAGTTGGGCATAAGAACCAGCCTCTCCAGAAGAAGCTTCCATGGCAGCAGGACAAGATCGCCCACAACCCCCTGGACTCCACTAGCCCACTGGTGAAGAAGGGCAAGCAGAGAGAGGTTCCCAAAGCTAAGAAACCCACACCTCTGAAACGGGTCAGTTTCATGTAGGGATCCAGCTATCTAGAGATATACAAGGACTGTATTGTTTTTGTGTTAGCTATATTTTTTCAGTTATAGAATATTTTATTTTTCTTCTTCTCATTCAATGCTTCCTTGGAACTTTGCTGTACGGTATAAGGCTTTGTTATGGTGTAGTGTCTTGCAGTCCTTGGGTGTCCACATGCATTATAATCCCTAGTTATGCATATATATTTCTCCACAATCTGCAGGTCATTCTGAAGGAAAGGGAAGAGAGGAAACAGAACCGATTGCTGGAGGAGAGAGGATTAGCCCCTTCAAGTGAGGAGTCAAAAGCAGACAGCAAAGAGACAGAGGAACTGTGTGAAACCATTGACGCAGATCAAGACCAGCATGACTCGACAGGTTTGGGCTTAGAGGACTTCCATCAGAATTTAGAATAACCTACTGTTGGTCATCTACAAATGTGTCGAGTAAATGTTGGTTGGTTTTACAATGTTAACCTGTATGTGTTCATTGCTTATAATGACAATACCGTACTTTTCAGATCCTTCAGATGAAAGGGGCAGTCCAACTGTTCCAGAGGGGCTTGAGGAAGATCAGCAGGAAGGGCTTGAGATGAGCGAGGCAGAGGGGGACACTGAGAAGGACGCTGAGGAAACTGGAGAAAAAAATGTCCCGTCTCAGCCCTGCCCTCCCAGCCGGCCCAAAATCCACAGCAGGAAATTCAGAGAGTAAGCCACCATGGTTCAGTGTTCTGTACTTAACTCTTACTCTCGTAACTCTCAAGAGGAGATAATAAACACACAGACACACACACACACACAAACAACAACGGAGTGCAGAAATGGGAAACGGAGCATGGTTTTGTTTGGTTTGACCTCATAACAATTGCTGTGTGTGTGTGCGTGTGTGTGTGCGTGTGCGTGTGTGTGCGTGTGTGTGTGTGTGTGTGTGTGTGTGTGTCTCACAGCTACTGCAGCCAGGTGCTGAGTAAAGATGTGGACGAGTGTGTGAGTAACCTGCTGAGGGAGCTAGTGCGCTTCCAGGACCGCCTGTACCAGAAGGACCCAATGAAGGCCCGCATGAAGAGGCGTCTGGTCATGGGCCTGCGAGAGGTCCTCAAGCACCTGAAACTGAAGAAGGTCAAGTGTGTCATCATCTCGCCGAACTGCGAGCGCATTCAGTCCAAAGGTACAGTTCCATATGAGAGACTACAACTTCAGCATGCATTTCTGGTTGCTCAATTCAGAAGGTCTCAAGAGCACTAGCTACCTCTTTATTCAACACACCATGCTAGGAGAATGTTATGACACATGAGGACAGGAAATTGACTTTAACCGCACAGATGAGTCAGCATCTACGACTGTTAGAGTTGGAACAGGTTTTCGGTGTCTGCAGTGTATAACCCCAAAGCTGTTTAACCTGTGGTGAGATTTTTAAAATGCTTGTACACTCTTTCCCACAGGCGGTCTAGATGAAGCTCTCCACAACATCATCGACACATGTCGAGAGCAGGGCATTCCCTTTGTGTTCGCCCTCTCCAGGAAGGCCCTGGGCCGCTGTGTCAACAAGGCCGTGCCCGTCACCCTGGTGGGCATCTTCAACTACGACGGAGCACAGGTGGGCACCACTTAAACTTGATCAAAGTTGGGGGTTTTTCCCAAGAGCTTCATTATAGCTATATCTGATAAGAGTCATACAGTATACTGTGTGTCCCCAACCAATGATGATCGTCCTGTAGTGGGGCATGTTTTTGTCTTTCTGGGATGAGTAGACATCTTGTCTTTTACATATAGGACCATTATCACAAAATGATTGAGCTGTCATCCGTGGCGAGGGGGGCCTATGAGGTCATGATTGAGAACCTGGAGTTGACGTCACAAGAAGAAGAACAGGAGAACCCTGAGGATCAGCCGAATACCGAGCCACAGCCACCAACAGACTCGTCAGCAACGGAGGAACCAGAGTACAGTAAGTTAACCATCTAGAGTAAAAAAAAAAAAAGAGTCATCTTCTGTCATAGGTAATGTAGTTAATAGAAAACTCTATTGTGGAGTTTGCTTGGAATCACTTTCATACACTTGGACTCTTTCATTGACATTTTCCTTGGATGTGGAGTGAAGAAAGTAGATTTCCTCATCAATTTTGCTTTGGCCTAATGCTTGCATGACCAGATTAACTGGAACCAGATTCAGAAAGAATAATGTAAATGGCTACAATACTGTAGCTAACGAAGCCTTTTTCAGTTATACGCCTATGACATACTCTATTAACTCAATGGTGATACTACTGTATAATTATTTTATTCTGTTTCATTCTCTTTCAGTAAAACTCTGGAAGAAAATGCTGGAGAAGGAATGTAATCACAAGTTTTTAAACTTTGAGGAGCAGTTTATCTCCGTCCCCAAGGTGAGTGACTCCAAAGACAAGACAGATGAAGATGAGAAGAGTTAATGATGAAGGAGCTCGCACCTAATCCAGTTGAGTGCTGACAATCAGTCCAGATGGAAATACTTGGCCACGTTCCAAACTGTCTGCGAAGCAGTGATGCTGCACAAATTAACCAATGGTTACGTTCGACGTCAGTACATTGCAGTCGGGCGTCACAGCACAGCAGATTGCTATATCATATTGATGTGGTTACTGACATCTTAAACACCTATCAAGGCCTATTGTGCAACTGCAATGTAGGCAGTCTGGAATGTAGCCCTTGAAATGACAGCACACTATGGTTGTGTTCCAGGTTACCCACATTGCAATAGAGCTGCGATGGCTGTGTTTAATATTGATGGGGATCCTAAGATGTTAAATATATCTCCAAAGATTTTGAGATTTGGTGCACTGCATGAATGCAATGTACTGTTGGCGACCTGAAACACCTATGGAGACAAAGAGATCCACGTTGATCTATTTCCTGGGACCAAACCAATCACATGATCCATCTTGATTCTATGGAAATGCCTGAAAGATTTTGAGTTTGTTTGATGTACCTAATGTGCCTACAGTTTATGGATTGCAATCATTCAAGTATATCTGTGAAGTAAGGATGAGACATGGTGGCCTTTAGAATTCTGTTGCAGAGGTCCACATTCTGGTCTTTGTATGGAAATGGCAATACCACTGAAACTGTCGCCATCTTTTTTTTTTGTGGTAAAATTTGTCTCTTGTTTTTCTCTTTTTCAATCATGTTCATAATCAGTTGAGATTTAATGACGTGTTGTGGCATTATGTTTCTGCCTCAGAGTTTAAAGCTATATGAGTTAAACAAGCTGCTGTCGTACACTGGGATCCCTGTGTCTTTGACATTAGCCAAACAAACAACACTAGCTAACTGCAACCACTATGAAGTCTTGGTAAAATGATTGTACTACTCATGTTTACCCCCTGGAAAGACAAAAGAGAACTTTATTTTTTATGATTGTACTGCTTAGTACTGTAGACCCAATGTTTTTTGTTTGTTTGTTTTTGACCTGTCAAAGTTGCTTATGAATCATTTAATGTCTTTGTTACTTTCTTGTAATAAAGACATCATTTGGATCCCACTAATTATTGTTGATTTTATGTGCAACGTACTCTGAGCAAATAATAGTTTATTAGTTATTAATAATTTATAACAGATTTGTACTGTAACAAACAATGAAATATATGGTTGCCAGTAGTGATCAATAATGATCAAAAGTGATATGGTGAATTTTGATGTAAATGCCTCTTACAACCAGTAAAATATATTTACAGAAATTGTTTGTACTCTTTACTAATTTTACTTTTTGTGCACCACTTTTTCAGTAATGGACTCCTAGCAATGATGACCTCTGTGGAGTATGTATTTTTTAGCAGAACTGGTGGTTATTGTATTATAATTTAAATGTCAGAACAATTGCATTCATGTTCTATGTTTCCCCTATTATTTTCCCTGATTCAGACATATACACTCACTGGGCACTATATTAGGAACACCTGTATACCTTCTCATGGTGGAGGTGGTGCAATGGTGGGGGAATGTTTTCTTGACCCACTTTGGGCCTGGTAATACCAACCAATCATCTCTTAAATGCCACAGCCTATTTGAGTATTGTTGCTGACCATGTGCATCCCTTCATGGCCACAATTTACCCATCTTCTAATGGCTACTTCCAGCATGATAATGCACCATGTCACAAAGCAAAAGTCGTCTCAAACTGGTTTCATGAACATGACAATGAGTTCAGTGTTCTTCAGTGGCCTTCCCAGTCACCGGATCTGAATCCAAAAGAGCACCTTTGGGATGTGGTAGAACGGGAGATTCACAGCTTGAAAGTACACCTGAAAAATCTGCAGGAATTGCATGATGCAATCATGTCATCATGGACCAGAATCTCAAAGGAATGTTTCCAACATCTTGTGGAATCAATGCCACAAAGAATTGAGGCTGTTTTGAGAGCAAAGGGAGGCCCTACCCTGTATTAGTATAGTGTTCCTAATAAAGTATACATGCATTAACTGGAATTTGACTGTATTGAAAACACCCAATTCAAGATTATTTAATGGTACTTTCTACTAATCACATTTTCTTCCCCCAAGTAATTTCAAGTAAACAAAAAAACCTCAACCTTAGTGTCCTGGTAAACAGTATAGGTGGTGTGGTTCCCTGATCTACAGTATATGATATATATAGATACAATCAATATCCTGAGGAACATAACAGCCGTCATCTCTGTGGCCATTCAGTCTCATTTTGAAGAAGAGTCTTAAGACATTAAGTTTCCTTGTTCTTTTCATTTGCTAAATTGCTAAATGTCCCAACCATTAATAAAAAATTTAAAAAAAACTACATTTCACAAGATGGCTGATGAAGTTTCCACATATCCATTAAGATCGATATGCACTCCTTCTTTTGTTGGCATTGCTATATGAGGTTTACTTGGCCTCCAGTAAGAGCACTTTGCTTGGTTCCCCACCTCCTTGCAAGTACTAGTGCTATCCAGGGGTACAATATCTCTCTGGAGCAATAGTACATTGTCACTGTCCACCCCACTCACTTTGCTGTAATCCTCTTGACTCTCATCCATTTCAGGCACCGGCACTTGGATGCTCTCTTTCTGTCTCTGAACGTCCACATAACCACTGACTCTAGAGGAAGTGACCACGTTCTCTGTGTTGTGGTCAATATTGAGTTCATTATCACATTTTGATTGTCGTCTGACCGCCATTCCCCTGTAGTTAGTATGTTTGCCAGATGCGTTTTCCCAGAGGTCTTTATGGTAGCTAGAGGACAGATACTTGCTAGACACAAGTCCCTGCTGTGGCACATCAGTGACACTGTTCTGAGCAGATGGGTGAGGCTTAATGACTGTGGACATAGTGTTGATCTTCCCTGAGGTAAACTCAACACTGTCCTGAGTGTTATCCTGGCCTCCATGTCTCTTTATGGTCTGTCTGTTCCCATCCACATTTAGTTCCTTAATATTCGCTTCAATCCAAAGATGGAGTTGACAGATATCCAAGGAGTTCGTTTTTCTTGTATGGCCTTTCTGAGAGTCCAGTGTCAGCTCCTCATCGCTGTCAAACACTACCAGATCTTCCATCAGCTGGTCCTTACTTGCCACCACCGTAGGAGGGAAGCCCTTGTTGAACAGAGCACTGTGGATGTCCTCTGACCGCCCGCTCTGGAAAAGTAGCGAATGAAATTATTATTGAGGAAAACACTTTCTTTAAAAGTGGACTGTGTCAGTATATGTACTGTCTGTCTCTATTAACAAACACATTTGTCTATTCACTGCACACTATAAACTATAACACTATAAAATACCTTGAGGAGTTGTGTATCAAATCCTGTTATCTTAGGACCGGGAATAGGAGGTAGAAGACAATGCTTTACACTGCAACAATAAAGAGAGAAAAATAATTCACTATTTGTATCGTCTGAAAGTAATTGTAATTAATTTCAGACGTGTAGCATGTACAAAGTACATACTATTTTCTCTTCATGGCCAAGGTAGATGTCACCACAAGGAATATAAAAACAGAAAAGACAGCCATCACAATCCAGATTGATCTGTCCTTCAGGGTATCTAAAATATAAACACAAAACACACTATTAAATGATCATCTAGGCTCGCTAGGCAATAATAATAAAGTGTCAGAGTCTGCTAAGTAAATATGTGAATAAGTCATGTAAATAAGCTTACAGTCAGGGACTTCTCTGTATGTAGTGGTGCTCCACTCGCTCCAGAAGCCATGGTCTAGACTACAGCGCACCTGCACCATGTAGACCTCCCCCGGGTAGAGACTGTAGATGTTAAACTGGGTCTGCTTTCCTGACAAATGTTCCTGTGACCGAAATATTATACCAAGATTGAATGGATATGTTATAGTTAATTATGGGAGAATTGACACGACATACAACACTATCAACTTCTACTCATTAACATTGATGAGATGTCATGATGAATAGAATAACTGAGACTTTAGGCTGGGATTAGTTCTTGCTATTTTCTGTCTGTCTGCTTAGAGTGTCCTACACACACCTCCCACTCCTTCTCATTCTGTCGTTTCACACGTAGTTGGGAGGTGAGAGTGATCCAGCCAGAGTGGAGGTCTGCTCCGTGAGGGGGCTCCCATTTCACCAGCAGGTGTGGACTTCCATCGGTCTCCACCACAGACACCGTCACATTCTCTGGAGTGTTGGGCTGGACTGCATGGGCCAGAGTTCCAATAGAACAGTTATTTCTGTAGAGCCTCAGTACTCTCAAGCTATATATACAGTGAATATAAACCTATGTTCTAATTCAGTGGAAATAATGGTCTGGATGTTCCTCACACATATTTGCAAATCAATGTAAATCATTTTAGACTAGTAATAATAATAATAATAATACATTTTATTTGTAACACACTTTTTCCCTGAAAATCTCAAGGTGCATAGAGTGGAGTGCATTAGAAGCCAGATAACACTGGAGTATTTTGTTTCACTGTTTCTCAGTGGTTAGTTTGCTTCATTTCATATACCTGAGCAGGAAAAACAAACATAACCAGATGCAGTTCCAACCTGCATTGATAAAATAACACTTAAATTACCAGGATTTTTTTCTTTGCATTGATCCAATTTAAAGAGCAGGAATATTGTAACCACATACAAGACGGTACAGAATTTGATCTAAGTTCTACAAAGTTTCTCAAACCTGCTAATCCTCATTCTATTCAGGTTAGCGCAGGTGATTTCCTTGTCCAAGCCAGTCAGTACTTTTCCATTCTCCCAAGTCACTCAGGGAGAATGAAGGGATCGTCATTTGTCCCTGCAGGGGCACCCTTTGAAGAATCAGTTTGGGTTTCATTTAGAACCCTCTGTGGAATGGGTTCAACATGGAACCCAATGGGTTTTTCAAAGGGTGCACTGTGTGTACAGTAGGTGTGCTACTGCATATTAGCACATTTACCAGTTCTGGATAACTAAGATGTCACTTTATCACATTGCTATTGATACGTAAATGCATGTAAACAGCAGATCTAATACAGAGAGAACAACTTACCGATATACATGACATCCACCTCGGCCGGGTCAGAGACAGTACTGCCCAGAGTGTTCCTGGCCACGACCGTGATGTTGTAGTTCACCCATATGGAGGTGTGGCTCTTGTCAAAGTAACAGGAGTTCTTCCCTGCTGTTTGGTAATCTGGGCACTCGTACTTTCCATCAGAGCTGCATAAAAACAAACACAACCTTTAGCGACACTGATGGGGTGAATGTTTTTTTTAATTTATTTTTATTTGCTAGACTAAAGGCTCAGGCCAAGGTATTACTGTCAAGTTGTCAAACAAATGTGGGTAAAACTTTAAGCCAACAGGCATGATGCATTCAAATGCATCCATGTCATTGGTGCATACACAGTATCCTTCTTATAATCTCCTCCTATCATTTCATAATAATCCTGAGTTATTATCAGTAATCTCAAATCATCTGAACAAATTGGCAACATACAGTAGAGAGACATATCTCATAGTACAAATGCCCATACATGCTTATAGAAAAGTAATATGGCTGATATTACAATTATGTCTGTCGGCTTTAAGTAAAGTGTTACCTAAATGTAAAACATACTCTATGTGAACACTTTGATGTGCTTATGCAAGGCAGAGTTGACTGCTCTAGTGGAATTAATCAGTCTGGGGTAACTTGCTCAGTGGCTAAGATGTGTGTTCAGTTGGCTGAACATGCATGTGTAAAGTATGAAGAGCTGGTACTTTTCCACAGTCTGTAGGACCATCGGTTGGCAAGAAAAGGCATCTTGTAGAAAATATACAACATAACAATAACAGCAGAAATTGAAGTTATAAATGGGTGCTACTAACTCTTCTCTCTGGTAGTAGAGTTGGTGGGTGGTTGTTAGCCCCCCATCAGAGCCAGGCTCCCACCAGCATGTGAAGGTCTCTTTCTCAGGGGATCTACAGTTGATGAGCACAGGTTTCCCTGGGGGAGAAACACCTAGACAGACAGGTGGACAGATGGACATTAGCCCATGCTTATCTACCTGCACATTGTGAAACATATTGTGATTATATAAACATATGTACATATTCAATCCCAGTAATATTTAAAAGAATTAAACAGCAGCAAGTAGATCAAACATATTCTAATCACAATGAGAAATCTTTATCTCACAAGATTTAAATATATCTTAGCAATAACAGTAATACAACTACCCTGGGTTACTTACCAGTGCATTCCAACACTTCAGGCAGAAAAAGCAACAAATAAAGTGTCACAACTTCTCCCCACATTCTCCCTGACAAGTGTTGAGCTCTGAAAAGGGATATGACACCATCACATTACTTAATCAGCCCCTGGTCAAACATGTGCTCTGGCCTCAGGCTGCAAGTCATGTTTTTACTTGCAACAAAACTTATAATGGGAAAACAATTGACACAACCAATAGTACTGTATGTACACACTGGGCCGACACAGGTAATTTTGAATGTGTAACGTAATGAACCATGGTGGTAACTGTTCATCTGTACTTATTGTCAGTTGTCACTTCACAATGAAAACTTGGATTGCAAATTATTTAGCCACCATTTACATAACAGGGCCAAAGAAGAAAAAATGACCTTGTATCAATTAGTGAAACGTTTTACAGTGAACTGACCTGAGCATTACAAAATGTTCACACCAAAGTGATCCAAAGGTAATGTACATTTGGTAATGGACTTTGAAACAAGCAGTTGGTATAGGAGGAATCTTGTCTCCAAGGCCTCTGACTAAGAGCTTGTTTACTGAGGTACAGTAGGACATTCTTACACGCACTGACCCACAGAGAAGTGTAGGAAATGTACACAATAGGCTAGGGTTCATTCCATAACGCATACATGCATGCCTTCTCACTGCACATAAACATTTCATGAAATCTTTTTGAAAAAAATATTTTTCATTATCATATGTACTAATATTACTGTATATGTGTTACCCTATAAGGGGGCTATGCCATTTGAGACAATAGGAATGAAGGCCCTATACCATATAGGCCCTATATCATTCAAAAAGACATCATATTCGTTTCTGACAGCCATGTCGTACATAGTGCATGTCAGTGCAATCTTACCAATTGCACCTACAGTAGGGTTGTAGTGTAAAGTACATACAGTACCATACATGATACAGTCAGCAAATTCATAACAATGCAGGCCTATACATTTTGCATATACTGGACACAGCATAAACAAATACAAATCTCAATCTCATGTCTTGCTGAAAACAACAATTCCCTTTAATCAAGTCACACATAAAGGTGCTGCAAGCGCGACTCACCTGTTGCTCGATGCCACTGCTTAAAATGTTACTCCTTTGACTCAACATATGTTCTTGAATTGCATATTTGAAAGACTATCATTTCAACAACAACAAAACGATCACACGCTGACGAAAGATGCATGCTGATTCAAATATAGGATTTTGCACGGTTCTCGAAGACTGCAAGAGATATGGTTGATATCGGCGGACTCCAGACTACCTGCACAGTCTTGCGGAAGTGTCCAGGTATGAAGACCAAGTCTCTGGGAGTGGCCTGACGTGACGTAGCCTTATACCTGCTACAGTAAGTTGCTGCTAATGTACAGTTTTATTGAGTCAAAGTGGGCATCTCACTTCTCTTTCTAAATCGTGAGCATTTCATGATCCTCTGTGGCTCAGTTGGTAGAGCATGGCGGTAACAACGCTTAAGTTGTGTGTTTGATTCCTGCTGGGACCATATATACTGAAATGTATGCACTCGCTGCAATGTAAGTCGCTTTGGATAAAAGCGTCAGCTAAATGGCATATATTATTATAATGCAAGACTCAGTGTGCCCCCAATCAAATAGGTTGAATGTCTCCTTCTTTCCTTCCTTCCTTACATCATTCCTTGCTTCCTCCCTTCCTTCCCTTTATTCTGTCCTTCCCTTTCACTCCTCCAAAAACACATCGACGGTCACTGAAATGACTAGAAGAAGTATTTGAATGTATGTATCTGAAAAGAGCCCAAAAACGAAAGACACCTAGTGGAGGGGCGTGTCCTTCTCCCCACTCTTTCGTACCTTCTAGGGTTTTTTTGTCAGGAAGTAACAAACCCTGAACTTTACGTCGTTTTGCATCTTCAAAATGACCTGGTGGAATTCCCCAGACCATGGTCTTACACACCTACCTCTCCCTAAAATGAGCACCTACCTCTCGATCGAACGCTAGCACTCCTTTTATCTGTATGTGTCATGCATGGATTTCAGCCACACCTGTGACAAGCTAGCCTACTGCTGAAATTCGCCTGACAGCGAAGATTTGGTTTCTTTTTCAACATTTTCATTTGGGACAATCAATATCCTCCTGTTGTTGTGGTTGAGATGTCGGATTCATTTGACCGCTCTTTAAACGTGAACTCTCTGAGAGAGCCTGTCCTGAAGCAGCTGTGTGAAGTCCTGGATAAAACCAACAATAATGGATGGCGTAAACTTGGGGAGATGGTCGGCAGTGGCAGACGGTTTAAAGTGAGGTAAGGACAGCTTTGCTAAAGCGGTTTGGGGATCCTGGACTAGTTTAAAGTGAGGTAAGGGCAGCTTTGCTAAAACTGGGGGGTGACTTTGATTAGATTAGATTAGATTCAACTTTATTGTCATTGTGCAGAGTACAAGTACAGAGACAACGAGCTGCAGTTAGCGTCGAACCAGAAGTGCAAAAAAAGCAGAAAAGTGCAGTGTGAACAATATATACAGGTAGTGCAGTATACGTATAAGTAGTGCAGTGTAGCAGTATATGTATTAGCAGTAACATTATAAGCAGAATAAATAGAATGCAGTATGAACAGTATAAGCAGCATATGAGCTGTATAGGCACTAGGCAGTGCAGTATATATGTATTAACAGTAACATTAAAACAAAGTAAATAAACAGAATAAATATGGAATGCAGTATAAAAGTATAAACAGATATGTACAGTATGTACAGATGTGCAGTGTATTAACAGTAGCATTAAAAAATAAGGATATGTGCATTATGAACAGTATAGACAGATGTGTACAGAAGAGCAGTGTGTACAAGTGAGGATGCAGTATGTACAGTTTATAGTAATACTATAGGGTAAGAGTAGTGCAATTGTCCGGGGAGGGGGGGGGGGGGGGGTGTAGGGGTTTGTAGGTTGTCACCTAGGTGCAGAGTTAGAGTTCGGTAGGGTGACAGCCGCAGGGAAGAAGCTTCCTCTGAACCTGCTGGTTTGGGTGCGGAGAGCTTTAACTAGCTTCTTTGATGTAATTTTCTCACATGACTGAATGACTTCTGTATTAGTGCATTGTCGAAGGCTGTTTTCCCGCCTCTGTGCAGTTCAGACGAGATGGAGATGTGCTCTCTGAAGGTGTTGGAGCTGGAGGGCAGCCCCAGCCGTGTACTGCTCAGACTTATGGGGGATCGAGGCTGTACTCTCGGCCATCTGGTCGACCATCTCCAAACAATGGGCCAGTCGGAGGCCCTTCAGTGTGTGAAACCACCAGGTATCCATTCAGAACATCCTTAGAGGATTGTTTTCTAATGATTGTTTGTAGGAAAGATTCATGATGGTGAAACCACATGGTGATACATTGCTACATTGTTTATGGAGACAGCAATAAGCTTTGGTTCTGTACAGGATCAGATTGGTTATTATTATGGTCATCGCACACATTGACAGGGCATAACAGTGCTGAACTCACTTCTTTCAAATGCTCTAATAACAGGTATCGAGATCCTCATCCAACCCCTGTCTGTGGCTATAATGGCTGGTCACAACCTGCGTCTTAGTTGCTACGCTGTGGGAAAATCAGGTGTGCAGTACCAGTGGTTTAAGACCAAGGAAGAGGTGGGTAGATGGCTAGGTGGTTTTTACATATTCATTTACTGATGGTTATTAACATGTTATTAATCACGTTATTAACCACTGGCTAATATCTTAAACCAGATGTAATCGTGGCCGTTTCTGGTCCTTTTCATAGCTTTTAAATGATTATTGGTTGAACATTGAATATTTGTCATATATATTGTGTATATATCTGTATATGTGTATGTATGCATGTCTCCAGGTGCCAGACAACTCCTCTCCAGACTTGATGATAAGTCCTGTTCGCCTGAAAGACGCAGGGTTTTACATCTGTAGGGTTAACTGTGGCGACGCCTTTGAGTTCAGCGAGTGGGCTCAGGTGGATGTCCTGGATGTTGCCACATCTTATGGTGAGCCGGTATAGTGTCCTACTATCTCTGTCTCAGCCCCTCATGCTTAGTGAGTTGCTACAGCACTAACTTATCTCCATTCATAGTATGTATGGTTTTATGGATTGATTACAAATGAATCAATCGACAAATGAAAAATCACTTGTTTCTTCAGCGTCGTCCATCCCTCCTGTATGAGGAAGACTCGTAGAGAGTAGAACCACCGAACATACAGTACGTTGAAGAGAATTGTTTCATCACAGGTTTAGGGTCCCACTCTGCGGAGGGCAGGCTGAAGGTAATGATCCAGCCCCAGGCACAGAGGAAGCTGGTGGGGGACTCCCTGCAGCTGGAGTGTGGAGCTGTGGGGAGGCCGATCCCTCGTTACCAGTGGCACAGGAATGGGGTGCCGCTCCCAAACGCCTCCAAGAGGAGATTGGCGGTAGGACAGATCGATGAATGCATGGCTGTCTCTCATGCAGTTAAACAGACGTAGCTAGCTATTCCACTGTTACAGAGGCTGTAGGTTCAAACTTGGCACACAATGTATCCACACAATGTTTGTTGAAATTGAACATTGAAATAACTTGAGAAAGTGCTTGTTTGTTGATGTCCACAGATCCCGTACTTGATGCTGGAGCATCATGGGAAGTATCGCTGTGAGATTTGCAGTAACTCGGAGAGAACATGGACAACTGAGGTGGATGTTGTAGTAGGTGTGTCCCCTTTGTTTCATGTAACTCAATGATGATGTTGCAAGCCCAAATAGAGGGTCAGTACTGTATGTCAGTGTTAAGTACAGTATGAGTAAATCATGATCATGATAATTAATTTAGTGACAATTCTCTGCTGCTTAATTGCCCTTGTTCTTGACTGAAAGGACCAAGGATATCTATCCAGTTTTCAGGGGCAATGGAGTGTTCTGAAGGTATAGTTGAAGTGGTTCCTCTTAGTTTGGGGATCTGGGACATAAGTGCATTGCCAATATCTCTTTTGATATGAGAAAAACTGCCATGGCTAGGTTCTACATGTGGTTATTGTATTGGCATGGCCTATGTCCTCCTAAATTTATAATGCTGGCAATGCTCTTATTGCATGCAGAGGTTCATAATAACTCCTCATAACTAGAGCATCTCAGCGGGTTGGCTAATCCAGACCTACATGGGTCGTTATGAAGACAGACTTTATGCAATCTAGTGCTGGAAGGTTACGGGTTTCATCTGCAGGGATTGCATGAGTATCCTTTGGACTCTCTTGTCCTCTCCATTGACTCATGAGGGCACAAAAGAATCCTTCATCCCACAGAAAATATATCCTTTTTCTCCTCTCGACATCTTTACTTCTTACTAAAAAAAAATCTCGGAAAAAATCCCCACATTTATAACACAGTCTATCAACTTGAATTGGTTTGGATTTGAAATCGCTTGTCTCTCACTGATGGTGTATATGATAATGTTAACAAGATGCATTGGCTTATCATTAATAAGGGACTTATTTTCTGTGGATACCAATTTACTAATGGTTAACAGGGCGCATGCTAATTGTCATTATAGCCTCCGACTTATCCTAATCAATGAGAAACATTACTATGTGATTGAAAGATACAAATGTACAAAGGACATTTCAGTAATTCTTCTGTTATTGTCTCCCCCAACCCCCCACACCAAGATGACTTTTATGCCTTTGGAGCAAGTAAGTGACAATGTCTTCTTTCAGGATATTTTTTAGCTGGCTATTGTTGGTATATACTGTGTTTTTTGTACAGAATGAGTATGCATACTGTGAAGTACCTGTATACAGCATGTTTATTATAGTGTTTTGATTGTAGGTGCCATTGAACCCCTGAACAGCGCTCAAGAACTGCCGTATGGTAAGCAGAACAAAATTGATAGTAGTGGGTTTGATGACCAAAGCCACAATACAAAATAAGACACAAGAAAAAAATGTGTGCTTTGCCACAGGGCTGAAATAAAAAGGCCAAAGGAAGGCTATTTAAGGTTCTGTATTTATTGGGTCACCACTTAGCACTGTTCTCAGAAACAGGTTATAATTAACTATAAAAGAATAAACGAAAGACAAATAAGATGTGAAACATGAAGTATGAACATTTGAAAATCACAAATATTCTGGTGATGTCAAAAATATACATGCAATAATTGAACCACAGAACTTGGCTTGGTCCTCTGTGGCTCAGTTGGTAGAGCATGGCACTAACAATGCTTAGGTTGGGGGTTCGATTCCTGCTGGGACCATATATACTGAAATGTATGCATTCACTGCAATGTAAGTCGCTTTGGATAAAAGCTAAATGGCATATATATTATTGCTTTTCCTTTTTCTTTTTACTGATCTGTTAGAATATTGAATGGTTCTCAACAATACTGTACAATCTGTACAATTTTCTCTCTGTGTTGGACAATGTTGATATGTTTTATTGTGACCCTGTCCAATCGAATTCTTCTCATGGTCTTGGATGATATTTCTCATAGCGACTGATAAAGTGGCCCTGCTGATAGGCAACCTGTCGTATCAGAACCACCCCCAGCTGAAGGCGCCCATGGTGGACGTCTACGACCTCACCAACCTCCTTCGCCAGCTCAACTTTAAGGTGGTGTCTCTGCTGGACCTCACTGAGTCTGAGATGCGCAACGCCGTAGACGAGTTTCTGTTGTTACTACACAAGGGGGTCTATGGTACGCAATAAGTGACTGTGGCCTAGTATTAGAGTTTTAGTCAACCTTTGGTTTGACGTGATTCATTTTCGGTCATTAGTCTGAATAGTCATACTAATCTTTCCATAGGTTTACTGTATTATGCTGGACATGGTTATGAGAACTATGGCAACAGCTTCATGGTACCAGTAGACGCCCCAAACCCGTACCGCTCAGCTAACTGCCTGTGTGTGCAAAGCATTCTGAGACTGATGCAGGAGAAGGAGACGGGTCTGAATGTGTTCCTGCTGGACATGTGCAGAAAGAGGTGGGCAGTGGACACATATATTCTCCACATGCTCAACTAGTTATTGCCATTCCTGGTTGGTGATATGAGGTGTAGTCCACTATTCATTCTGGTTGTACTGGAATATTCTATAAAAAAAGCTGTTTGATTTCTCACCAGGAATATTCATGACGACTCCACCCCAAACATCACATTGAGAGTCACAGCGAATATTGTTTTTGGATATGCCACGTAAGTTTGGATATCTGATCATTACTTTTTAGATATAGAGAACATTGTATGAACGAAGGAAAATATAGCTTTATCACATTTTGTTTACCTCTCCTATCATTTAGCTGCCAAGACGCAGAGGCGTTCGAGCTGAGCTCAAGTGGTTCCACTAATGGTGTCTTCATCAAGTTTCTAAAGCAGCGTCTTCTGGACAATGAGAAGATTACTGTGTTACTAGACCGAGTGGCTGAGGGTAAGAGAGCCATTGACCACTTTGTAATAGTGGAATAATGAAAGATTGTGTCGATTTCACCCCACTGTACGCAGGGTCACAATATAATACAACAATTGAGCTTCCAGTGCTGTATCATGACAATTAGTATGTATTTTAATGCATTACCATGTTAGACTGTCTTTACATATGTTGTAACCCTATGACGTGTCGTTGTGTTGTTATTGTTGTATCCAGACATGGGACAGTTTGATGCCACCAAGGGGAAGCAGGCTCTGGAGATCCGTAGCAGTCTGTCTGAGAGGAGGGCTCTGACCGACCCTATTCTGCCCGGCGACAGCTCTGACATGGCCCTGGCACACAACCGCCAATGGGCCAAGGCTCACGGTAACGCCACACCCCAGAGAATCTCTCAAACAATGATCATTTGCAGAGAGGAAATACATTTATGTAGATTATAGTTAAAAAATGCTAACGCTTTAAGCTACGTAGAGGATTTTATAAGGGGGCTGCGCAAAAGACATACAATAATTGTCCTCTATGATAGACAGTTGCTGGGTTTTGAAAAAACACAAAAAAGCAAAGGTATTTAACGCTGTTTCATTATAGAGCTCCCTGAGAGTATGTGCCTGGACTTTGATTGCGGGGCCCAGATCAAGCTGGGCTTTGCAGCAGAGTTCTCCAATGTGCTGGTCATCTACACCCACATCGTGAAGAAACCAGCGGACATGTCCTTCTGCCAAGCACACGTCACAGACTTCTCCCTGGTGAGACACTTCAGTCCTTTCCCAGTATTTCCCAGTGTGGGAAGAGGAAGCAAGGTCCCGATACCATATAAATGATAAATGTGGGGTTAGGCTGAAATTAAATTGAACCAAATGTGTCCGTTTTGTGGCATTTAAATCGCAATTCAATTCAGTATATGCCACAGAACTGATAAAGGTTGGTTGTACAATACATCCAATCAGATCGCCTTTCATTTCTTTTGTCCAGGACCTTGATGTTGATCCCAAAGAGATGAACAGGGAGACTCCAGAGGAGACTGGTATCTACCTGCTCTCCAGCAGTCTGCCTCAGCATTGTCTCTACACCAGACTCAGCTCCTTACAGAAGCTCCGGGTAAGACTTCCACCACTACAGCATCATTATCATGTCACATCGCTATTACACTGACCACTCCATTGTTAAATACCTGCACTCCTATGACACTACTGCTCTTCACAGTGTTGAGTCCCCTCTCCTACTCCTTGCCTGTGTGTTCTCTCTTGTCCCTCCTGCAGGAGGAGCTGTGCTTCACCGTGTGCCTGCAGGGGACCTTCGCCTCCATGGACGAGCTGGTGGACTGGACCAAAGACGTCAACATCAGGAAGCCGCTGATCGCCAGACTGGACCTGCACCGCGCCATGCGGAGGAACAGCTGCCTGCAGACCTGCCTGAGCCCCCACAGCCCCTCTCACAGCCCCTGCCACAGCCCCGGAGCCGAGCACCTCCACCCCCACCAGCACGGTGGTCATCTGTCCTCCCACAGCCCTGGTCCATACCTGGCCGTGTGTGAGCACCTGCAGGGAGCTGTGGGAGGCTATGGAAGCACCACGCCGTATGACAACTGCAGGGAGCCTCACTATGGCTGCTTTGATGACTCAGCACTCCTGGGCTCCCCGTGCAGGGCTAGCATCCCCATAGAGACCACGGATGACATCAACGAGCTGCAGACCGTGTTTATCAACAGTCTCCAGTTTCAGCACCAGTGAAGAGGAGGACCTGGGCAATTTAGGGAGGAAACTGTTGTCTGTACACCGAAAGGATTCTACAAATCCAGGAATGGTCCGTGTGCAAACTGGGTATAGGATACAGTAGGCTGTAATACATTAGATTGATTTTCAATTGAAGTGTAACTTTTTACAGCACTACTTACTATAAATGTTCTTGGACAATTAGCCACTTAGGACATGTTTTTAGATAAAAAAAACTGTCTCAGCCTGTCACAGAGAGATCATCTATACTGCAGAGGTTTTTGTAGACCATTGAAGATCACTCCAAAAATAAATGGTCACTATTTCATCCACTGGGGGATTTTCTTGGGGTTCTTATGAAACATCTCTGTATTTATTACAAACAAACTGTAAAGACTGTAGTACTTAGGCAGAGGACTCAAATGCACGACGTGGAGACAAAACTTAAATCCAACAGAATAATCTTTACTTTCAAAAAGGTACAGGTAGGCAGTCAGTGGGTAGGCAAAGCAGGATTCAGTACACAGGTAAGCAGTTCAAAAAGGCAGGCAGATAATCCGATAAGGAGTAGGCAAAAAGGCAAAGTCAGAAAACCAATCGTAGATCAAAAACCAGGAATACTCACCACTAGGAAAATAGCTGGGACGTATGACACGAAGGTACAAAGGCGAACTGGCACAGAGACAGGGGAACACACAGTCCACAGGGAAGGATGATGAGGAACAGGTGAAGCCAATCAGGGAGGGTAGACAATCACACAGTCGCAAAACACACAAGGGCAGGTCGTAAAGTGTCTGAAATGAGAGACAAGGTGAGGAACACAAAAATAAACAGGAAACAATAAATGAATAACATGAAACAAAGACAAATATAAACAAAGGAGCAGGGCAAGACGTTACACAAGCAAGCAAAAAGTGCAACATCCAGTTGTACACATTCATTAACAAAGGCTTCACAGACAATTCAGAGACATGTATTTTAGTAAATTTCAAAATTTAACTATTTGGAGCATTTCTATCTATGTTTTTTTCCCCCCCTCTTGTATTAGAAGATCATATACAATGACTGGGGATGCCATAACAGTGACAATACTCTCACATAGCCCCATCCCTGTCATGTGTCCCTTATTACTACTTCACCACAGCTTTCTGAGAAAGACAGATTAGGAGTGCTCTCCCCAGGAGGAAACCTAAGACCGATACATTTAGACTTCATGTACTGCAAGTGTGCCAGATCAATGTCCACATCCTAGAATATTCAAAAGCTGGAATATTTCAGGGAAGTAAAAGGGGGGCTAATCTGAAAGTGGCCAAGGCCTTCTCCTTAATCTGGTCCTTGTTCATGTTCTGGATGTTCTGCATCTGGCCCAAGATGGAGTCCTTCTCCTCCTCCTCCTCCTCCTACGTGGTGTCATCATCCACCATCTTCAGCAGCTCTTCAGGCCCATCAATGTCGTCCCCAGCGATCTCCAGCATGTTGGCATCCTGTTCACTCTGAAAACACGGCAAGGCACAGGTCAGACTGGCAGAGGGAATGCCCTTCTGTATATCCATTTGCAGGCATTCATATTATTCTGTATATTTCCTGTTTAATTCCTGATTTTCTCAAACGGTTTGCTCTGTTTCATGACGACTAAAAATAGTTTATTTCCTGACCCTGTGACCAAACCAAGCACTCTGGGCCCTACTTATAGTCTTCCAGTATATATTTTTCTAATCAGGTTGCATTTTCAGGAAAAAAAAAACAATTATTATATTAACAATTATAACTTCCCCATCCTATAGCAAATCAGGTCCAACAACTAACACCTCAGATACCACTAGCATCTCCTGTGGCTCTCTGTGTTACTGCCAGCAGTACACTGGGGAGCCTCTTGTCAGGCCAGGCTTTTGTGACAGATGGCTCCTTCACCAAGGGCATTGTGGGGGCCTGGGAACAAATACGTTTCATCCGCGGTTATTAAAGTCTTTTTTTTTATGCTGTAATCCCCAGGCTCTTTTCAGGCCTACTGTACAATACTCTCTGTGGCAGGCTCCCATGGGCTTGGGGTCATCTACTGTGTAACACACTGGAGAGACTCACACAAAGCCTCTGTTGCGTTATGTGACTCGTTGTGTCATGTTCCTTTGTGGTAGTGGTGTTTTATATTGCGTAACGTTCTCACATCATGTCACACACTGAAAATTAAATAAAGTGTTTGTGTGTGTAAGAGCTTAATCGTTGGCGGATTTAATAAGGTCATTTTGGTAATGTGTGATGTCTTTAACACAATCCTCCTTTCATGAGAATCTAAACACGGAACCTCACCTTTTGGCAGGGATGCCCTCTCAGCCTTTTAGTACCAAAAACTGCATCTCTCTTCATCCTGTTTTAAGAAAGGAACAGAAACCCTGTTACTAAATGTCATAGCTGTTGATTGTGGTTATTGTCTAACTGAACAACAGTATCGATCACATACTGTATGTATGTCAATCATTTACATAATATCTAATGAGTTAATGAGTTGTCAGCCCCTAATAATGTAATAAAGGATGATTGAATGATATAAATGACCTACGATAAATGTGTCAGCTTTTGTGGTAGCAAAGTAATTACTCTTATATTAATCTCCAAATTATCACAACACTATTCAATCGCATATCCTTCAGCTAATGAAGACGAGACAATGCAGTCTGAAATACAGGGATCTACATGTAGGTCTGCTTTCAATTTGACTTTTGGGATACTGTAGGAACCTGATGTACTGTAATAAGAAATGACTGATCATATGTTGTTGTTTGACGCAACAGTGCATTTATTTCCCACACAAATGGGTGAACATAAAATACCTCTCCTGTTAAAGAATGTGCATTCACTATTACAACTGTGTATCAACCGTTGCTCATTATTTAATAGATTAAAACAGAGCAGCTTTAAAGGGGCAATCTGGGATTGGCACATCCATTTTTGGGACTTTATATTATTTACATATAGCCATTGATTCTTGATTAATATAAGTTATAAATGTCTCATGAGCTTAGTTTAACTGTCTTACCCCATCAGAACCTAACATATAAGCTTGTTTTACACTTACACTGTATAGCTTCAAAACATGGTTAAATCTATCCTTTTGATCTCATGGATGGTCACTCCTTGCATCCATAGCTCTGCCTATGAATTTGAGATGAGTTACATTTCTCTAGCCCCATCCCTCAGCTGTTTACCAAAATAAGTGGCGGGCAGACCTCTATATACTTTTTTGAATCTCAGATTGCCCCTTTAAAGCATGTTCCCCAGCCCAAAGCATACTTTGCTGCTGTTAGATTTCCATTTTTGAAGACTGGAAGTACAGTCAAATTTAAAGCTTGTTGTAGGGACTGTTTCTGGTACTCCTCAGCCTCCTCTCTAGACATCCCCTCAATGGCCATGGTGTCTCTCTACTCCTCCTCTGGCAGTGGGACTACACAGTTACAGTAGCTGTACTCTACTTGCTCTTCACCAAACTACTCCACTAGCTTAGGTCCAGCAGGTTGAGTACCAAGGGATTGGGAGCACCTTTCCTTTTTTTGTGTCCACAGGTTTTGGTCACTGCCCCTGGATTGGCCTCCTGGCGGGTAAATCCAATGAGAGGCCACAAGTTGAGGGATGGAGTTGTCAAGGGCAACGTTGACGACTGACAGAATAAGCCATGAAATAGGAATTTCGGACACCACCATAATCTGGTTTAAGCCTCTTGAGAACAGATTTAACAGGTTTAAGTTAAAAAGTTTAACATAAGTAATGAACAGTAAATTCATTTGAAGTGATTTTGAAATGGCCCCTTTCATGGGGTAGACTTGTAGTAGAAGTATGTTTTACTACAGTACTCTAACCCACGCTGCATGTGCATATTTGGCACACCTTAATCTCCTTACATAGAACAAAATTGTGTTTGCCAATAGATGTCCCAAACAGGCAGAGAGAATATAATCTGTTCACCACTGTTCATCTAAAACCTCAAATCAAATGATAATATGTCTGATAAGATCTCTCAATTACACTCAGACTGCAGTGCCGTATCCAAATGAAACAAATGATAACATTTTGATTCCATTAGAACCTTTTACTAAATATGCCACTCTTGCTGTAAAACAGGTGCAGTTGATACATGTTATAAATATATGAAACATAATGTCCTATATGACAAATAATGGCCAATATGAAAATGATGTTTTTTAAGGGGGAGGGGAGGTGGCGGTATTTCCAAGAAGGCAGCAGCATCATGTGACCTTCAGCTGTCAACTCCCCTCTCATGACACCACACAACCCAGTTCATCACATCTTACATGATTTTTTCAGCTCTTTCTCTAAGTATTTTTTCTAACCAAATGCAGAAATGATACTGTACAGTAAAACAGATATAATATATATATATATATATTATATAATAGGATACTTAATATGCTCCCCCAGTTGTGGAACCACATTAAGAACGGAGAAGAAGAACAGAGCTCACAGAATGCGATCAGTTTAAATAAGTAAAGAATTCATTCAAACCACTGTGAGGTAACATATCCATTACATGGCCCCTGCTGCACCACGGGACAGGGCTGTGCCCAGGTCTGTGTGTGTGTGTGTGTGTGTGTGTGTGTGTGTGTGTGTGTGTGTGTGTGTGTGTGTGTGTGTGTGTGTGTGTGTGTGTGTGTGTTCATCGAGTATTCACACCGGGAGGAAGTGACTGCTGCGTCACCGATGCTGAGGGAAAGGTGGGGGTGGGAGGCGGTGTAGCCCACACTGGAGAGCAGCAGCAGCAGCAGCAGCAGCAGCAGCAGCAGCAGCAGCAGCAGCAGATGAGTGAAAGGCTCTGTGAGAAAATTCACTGCAGTAGAAGGAAGAAGGAACTGACTGGCTAACTAACACTAAAACATGTTACCGGCCTGGACCAACTCCATTCAGATCCTCCTGCTTCTCCTCTCCTGGAGAGGCATCAATACAAGTAAATAACCATCTGGTTGTGATATGTATCAACATTGTACAGCCGGTTCTCTGTATGGCTGGTTTGATGTGACCTTGTAGCCAATGGAAATATCATGGCAGTTTGCTGTATCAATCCAGTAACATAATATGTTGTACTATACCTTTATTAGACATATACAATAACTGTATTGGTGTGGTACATTCAATATGCTTTTGATCCTATATTTATCAGGCACAGTGTGTATGTTGTTAGTTTCTGTTCTGCAACCCCTAACATGTAATTTTCCATTCGCTGGTCACTTGAGGTAGTGCACAGGAGATGCCTCCGAAGTTGGTTAATGCACCTGTGCTTCACATGGGTATTACATGTGCTGTACCCTTCAAGCATTTGTAACTTCAATGTCATGTGTATGTCATACACCATGTTCAGTGAATAGACTGTATATCATTGAGTTTCAAAAACGATGAATTGTTTGCTGTTTTATTTGAATATTCTGTAGTTCAGGAAATGAATGCTGTTTTATTTGAATATTTTGTAATTCAGGAAATGAATGCTGTTTTACTTGACTATTCTGTAGTTCAGGAAATGAATGATAGTGCCCAATGTCTAAACATGTGACATATGATCTGAATGTGCTTTTAATGTATGCATTCATGTGTGTCTATTTATACTCAGGCTGGTATATGTTTGACACCTACAATAAAACCAAATGAGTCATTGTATATTAATTTCTCTTCTAGCAGAAACAATTCCCACTCGGGCCTCGATAGTTCTGGTCAAACCAGTCATCAAGAAAGTGGTCCTCAAAGGTAATTACAGATGTCTTGTTTTAGTTTGTGTTGCATGATGAACTTTCAGCTATTAACTATTTATTCTTTGAATTTAGAATTGAGTTGAAAAAAAACTGTGTACATCGGTTCCACATTTAATCAACACAAATGATCTTCTTTGATTTATTTAATTTCTTAATGTTCGACCAAATTTGTGTTGATAAAACAAATTTCAGTCATGTGGAATCGATGCACACAAAAAAAATTCAATCCAAAGGCCTTTTTTTTCAGTGTACTTCCTTGGTCTAATTAATAACGTCTCATCAGATATTTGAAATGTAACTAGATTTTACAAATAGCATCCGTACTGGCAGTTTTGCAGGGATACTTGTAAAGATTAGATGTCTTTTGCGGCAAAATTCTAATTATTATGTTCATTCAGATTATGATCTACTTCATGAATGATCAGTTGTCTCATGTTAGCCTGTTTGTCCATGTCTTTGAAATCCCATTAATTCCTCAGTAATTCTTAAAACAGGTGACAATCACGTTGAAAAGATGCAACTCTTGACACCCAGCGATTTAGAGCTAGAGTGTACCTGGAGTGGAAATGAAAAGAAATTACCAAACATAACTGGGTTTTGGAGAAAAGATGGGAGTGAAATTGCTAATTCCCGAGTTACTCTGAAATTGGACAATGAACAATATAATTTCAAACAAGTGTAAGTATGTATCCATTATTCCATCAGGTTATATTTACAGAGTTATCGGTCTGTCGCCCATCACATGTAAATTAAAAAATACGGTCATTCAGAGATTTCGGGAATATATCTATCTATAGTCTTCGTTTTCTAGCAGCTATGTATTATTTTGTATAAATACTAGATATATCATGAACTGGAAATCTTCCTCTTACGCAATGTTGGAGATGAAAGGCTTTGTCTGCTTTGTCTCACAGCAGCTGGTCATTTGATCCAACGAGTTATCAGGCAGGGTTGCCAGGTCTAGCTAAAATGTCCAACCCAATGGCCACTCAAACCCGCCCACAAGGCCTGAAAACTAGCCCAATCAAAAATGTTTCGCAGCAAGAAAGAGGAGTTGCCACATTTATCCATGTGTCTCATAATGACAATATAAATACAATTGCTTTACTTTGTTCACTGCATTTCTCCCTTTGTTATTTGTTCATCACACATCAGAAAACATTATTGAAATGGTGTTACAATGTTAAAATAATCTCATTTTCAATGGAAGTATACAAATCAAAAAGCCTAAACAGTTTGCTTTTTTTTATATCATTACAATGATTCAGGGACAGATAGAATAAACAAGTCAAACAAGATCATGAGGGACAAGTTTGTAGCCAGTGCTGTTAGTTTGTTGTGTTCACTCCCTCAATACACAGCTGGAGTTCTAAAAGCCTCATGTTAATACAGTCTAATCTACACACACACACACACACACACACACACACACACACACACACACTGTTTGCCAGAGTTTACACAATCCTGGCCAGAGCTCAAAACCTATGTATATATTTTTTGCACATATAGACTATAAATTAAATAAAGACAATACGCTTGTTTTACATGCATGTATTATATTTCCCACAAATGTTTAATTGTAAATCCTGGATTACATTTGCATTGATTACAGTATATCTACTCTTACAGGTTCAGCATCGATGGAAATAACCTTGGGAATTACACATGCGTCTTTAGTGGTGGTACGGACAAGGAAGCAAAAATAGACTTTCATTTGGCAGGTATGTTGTTGTCATATTCCAAATGTTCACAGCAGTGTCCTCTATACACCCATCCTCTGTCATTTTACACTCCTCTTGATTTCATTATTAGAAGGTATGAAAACAAAGAAATAACCTCTTTCTACAAGAAGGTGCTTGGATTGGTGTGTTGAGTAAATGCAGTGCATTCGGAAAGTATTCAGATCCACATTTTGTTATGTTACAGCCTTATTCTAAAATGGATTAAATTATTTTTTAAAAACAGGTTTTTAGAAATGTTTGCTAATTTATTAAAAACAGAAAACTGAAATAACACATTTACATAAGTATTCAGACCCTTTGCTATGACACATGAAATTGAGCTCAGGTGCATCCTGTTTCCATTGATCATCCTTGAGATGTTTCTATGACTTGATTGGAGTCCACCTGTGGTTAATTCAACTGATTGGACATGATTTGGAACGGCACACACCTGTCTATATAAGGTCCCACAGCTGACAGTGCATGTCAGAGCAAAAACCAGGCCATGAGGTCGAAAGAATTGTCTGTAGACGTCTGAGACAGAATTGTGTCATGGCACAGATCTACGAAAGCGATCTGGGAAAACATTTTTGCAGTATTGAAGGTCCCCAAGGACACAGTAGCCTCCATCATTCTTAAATGGAAGAAGTTTGGAACCACCAAAACTCTCTAGAGCTGTCTGCCCGGCCAAACTGAGCAAAAGGCCATCGTCAGGGAGGTGACCAAGAACCCAATGGTCACTCTGACAGAGCTCCAGAGTTCCTCTGTGGAGATGGGAGAACCTTCCAGAAAGACAACCATCTCTGCAGCACTCCACCAATCAGGCCTTTATGGTAGAGTGGCCAGACAGAGCTTTTTACTGAGACATTCCTCAGTAAAAAGCACATGACAGCCACTTGGAGTTTGCCAAAAGGCACCTAAAGGACTCTCAGACCATGAGAAACAAGGTTCTCTGGTCTGGTGAAACCAAGATTGAACTCTTTGGCCTGAATGCCAAGCGTCACGTGTGGAGGAAACCAGGCACCGCTCATCACTTGGCCAATACCATCCCTACGGTGAAGCATGGTGGTGGCAGCATCATGCTGTGGGGATGATTTTCAGCGGCAAGGACTGGGAGACTAGTCAGGATCGAGGGTAGTACAGAGAGATCCTTGATCAGAAAGAAAGTCAGAAAGTCTGTTTATTTGCCATGCAATCAATTCACATCAATTGTTGGAATGGGTCTTTTTGCACACACCCCCCCCGAGACAACACACACGCACTGCACACCCCCCCTCCGAGACAACACACGTGCACACCCCCCCAGGGAGAACAGAGCGCTGGGCTCTGGGCACAGGGTCAGCCAAGTCAGCGCCCCTGGAGCAATTCGGGGTTAAGTGCCTTGCTCAAGGGCACAACGGCAGTGGTAGGGACCTGGATATGCTGCCAGCAACCCTCCAGTCACCAACTCACATCCAGATCCCTCCTGGAGCGGGGATCGAACCAGCAACCTTCCGATTGCTGGCCGGCCTCTTTAACCTCCAGGCTACCTGCCGCCCCTGATGAACACCTGCTCCAGAGCGCTAGGACCTCAGACTGGAGCGAAGGTTCACCTTCCAACAGGACAACGACCCTAAGCACACAGTCAAGACAACGCAGGAGTGGCTACTGGACAAGTCTCTGAATGTCCTTGAGTGGCCCAGCCAGAGCCCGGACTTGAACCTGATCAAACGTCTCTGGAGAGACCTGAAAATAGCTGTGCACTGACGCTCCCCATCCAACCTGACAGAGCTTGAGAAGATCTGCAGAGAGCAATGGGAGAAAATACAGGTGAAAATACAGGATCTGCAGAGAAGAATGGGAGAAAATACAGGTGTGCCAAGCTTGTAGTGTTATACCCAAGACGACTTGAGGCTGTAATCGCTGCCAAAGGTGCTTCAACAAAGTACTGAGTAAAGGGTCTGAATACTTCTGCAAATGTGATATTTCCATTTTTTATTTTTAATAAATTAGCAAACATTTCTAAAAACCTGTTTTGGCTTTGTCATTATGAGGTATTCTGTGTAGATTGATGAGAGAAAAAAATTAATTTAATAACAAAATGTGGAGTGAAGGGGTCTGAATACTTTCTGAATGCACTGTATGTCCAATATTGTGATCATGATGCTGGTTCGCTTTCCGTTCTACCAGCTCCACAGATGGGCGATGTGAGAGACAAGCCCATTGTTAGCTATGTGGGTGACTCTGTTGTGATTGGTTGTAAAATCGAGCCTGCCCCAAACACCTGGCTTTGGTACAGAGCCAACGGCACTGAGCAGGTGTGTAGCCCCATCTGTTATAACTGCTTGTGAAAGGAGAACTAGTTACCTGTGATTTGAATGCTATATTGTATCTTTGGATGTTTTTATTTTTTATTCAAACTCCTCACCAATCATATCTCAATATTGACAATGCTGATGGTAATGGTCAATACGGTTACAATGCAATATCTACAGCATTGACGGAGGTATAGCAAATTAAATCACAAAATCTTGTTTGTTTCAGGAACCTATCAATGCTACTTCTGACCCCCTGCATTACCAGATCCACAATGAGGGTGTTAAGACCAAACTGACGGTGCTGAACTTGACGGAGGGGGACTCTGGCAGGTATTTCTGCAGTGCTGTCTATAACATCAGTGCCAGTGAGGGACATGTGGAGCTTCGAGTCATAACCTTCCTAGAGCCTCTTAAGCCTTTCATAGCCATCGTGGGAGAGGTCATCATTTTGGTCGTCCTCATTCTGCTCTATGAGAGACGGAACACACAGAAGCACACTAACTCGGCCACAGGTAAAAAAGAATGAACTTAACAAAATTCTACTTCTTCTCTTTCAACACAAACAAGGTTACATGCATTGTTATACAGAAGGATGCTTCATGTACAGTGCTATGCTGTTATGCTTTCCTTGTACTTTCCTTGTACGTAACTAACATGTTTCATTATTTTCAGAAAACGGGATGCAAGCAGGTCAAACCAGTAAACTGTGAGTGTTCATGAATGTACTTGTACCTTCCATTTTGGTAGTCTGATTGATTGTTTGGACATTGACATTTGACATGTATAATAGTAACAGATGCATTTGATGAACTTCTTCTTTCTTGTAGGACACAGGAAGAAGGTAATGGGATGGAGGAACATAGCACAACTAGACAACGCAAGGTTTAACAGATACACAACTGTATCAACAGAGGGTATAATATCAGGAAGGGTTGAAAATGGAGGAGCTAAGTTTTGTTTTTTGAGTGTGCTTGAATACAAATGTTTATTTCCACACATTATGGTAGACCAAAGGCAACAATCTCAGAAGACATGCCTTACCAAATAGGGAAACTGTTGCAGCAATGCCTTTTCTATAGAGATGAAGAAAACCTCTGTACCAAGAAGGGAGTGACTTCCTACCAATGCTCCACAATGACATCAGTATATCAGTGTATGTTGTCTCTTTTTGGATCAATAATTATGTCCAAAACACATTTCTTCTGCATTATTTCACTAGCAATTTGTTGTTAAATTCATGTCACTATCGTAGTAATGCAACCTATGAGGTTGTTTTATCACAACAGCAATATCTTGACATACTGTAGCTAGTGTGTTTGCTTGATAAGACTACTCAAGGCCTCCTCTGCTGATTTTCAAACAAGTGTCTGTGGTCTAACTGAAATGCCTTTGTCTGTTTTTGTTTATCACCTCTTAGTCTACCTACAAACTGAACTTATACCGCACTAAACCTAAACACATTTGCTAGTTTATGTGTGCAGTGCCTTATACTTTGAGAACCAATTACATTCTATGCTAAACTTATGCTGATGTTCATCCCTTGAAAATCCCATAGCAGACCCTGGTTATATTGTAGACTTTACATGCCTTTCAGTGTTTCATGTGTCCTGGAAAGTGGTGTGCCTACAATATCAATATCATATTTTAAATGCGGTTACACTTGACTGAAATGCACATTTCCTATTGTATGCTGATGGGAAATTAAAATGCAAAAAATATAATCTTTACCAGTGTGTCTCGTCTCTCATATAGATGGCTTTTCCCATTGACTTTGCGCCACCTACTGGCAAATACCAAAGTGAACATTTAGAATCTGTTGTACACTGTCACTTGCTGATAAATATGTTGAGGTGGAGTAGCAATGTCGTGGATGAGAAAGGATCAAATGAATACACAATACCACAAATATTACCTACAAATTGTTTGAGCTATACGTTAATTTCTTACAAACAGCTGACAAAGAACCTCATACACCCATTGGATAATTTAGCACAACTCTCCATTTATTTCAGAATGAAAGTATTCTACCACATTAGACAAGAAATTAATGTACAGTATACATTTACAGTGCGTCAATTCTTTGACTGAAAATTAACATTTGTCACTGTTTACTCCAGATGTGAACACTTGACTTGAATCTCTGTTATCCACGTCCTTCCCCTGGGAATGTCAACTCTTCACTTTGGCCTAAGGCCTGTTCATCAGGAACTGGACCAGAAGCTTCAGGACGCTGTCGTCCAGCCCCACCACAGCGCCATCCTCCACCCCCTCGTACAGACGCATGCTCTCCGTCCCCCAGCATACGTTCTTCCTACCGTTCCCAATGTCAGTCGGAAAACTCAGGGCCAGTGTGTTCAGCTGGTAACAGAAGAAGGAGAAGTACTGACCATCGCTGATCACAGCCTGGGATACGAAAGGCCTGGTAACATCCTCACTGCTCCAAAAACCTATGGATGAGAGAGAGGGAGACAGAGACACGGACACACAGGCAGACAGACAGACAGATAGAGAGAGAGAAAGAGAGAAATTCAAGTTCACAATTGTGCAGCAAATGGTGGTTAGACTATGGAACTCAGTTGCAATGACTCTGCTCACCTTGATACATGGCCTGCGCTCCTGTCCATGAAAAGAGACTAGCGATGCCATTGGCTCTCAGGTGGACCTCGATCTGGTCAGCCAGGTTGCGTTTGATCATCTTGTCTCTGCGGAACCTGTCAGGAACCAGGTGGAACTGGGTATGACCGTACCGGCATGGGTCAGGAAGCTTGGCGCCTGGGAAAAGGATTGAGATGAGGAACCAGGTGAAAACATGCACTGATACCTGCCTAACACATCTAGCACCGATGTAGCCTGGATGCAAATCAGTTTCAACTCCCCAAATCAAGACATTGAGAAACTCATCCTCCATTCATCACCTACTCCCTTACCAGTGAAAATGTTGTTCTCATATTGTCTTCTAAACATGGGAAGCAGGTCTGGGGCAAACTTTATCTCAGGAACTTCAGCAGAGATCTCCGCCTCAAGTGGGACAAACTGGAAGAGAGGAAAAGGATAACATGAAGGTCAACACAGCCAGTGAAATCTGTTAACCAAAACCCAGCTTGGAGGTCTCAAGCCACCGCTGTAGGTAAAGGCCATCTAATAGCCAGATATATATCAAGTTGTGAGATATCAGTGTAAATGTGTGTACAGTAGTCGGCTACCTGGGGAAGTTGTTGAGGTATCCTTATCTGGCTGTGTGGTTTATCATCCACCTGGAATCTGATTGGCTCGATGCGGCCACTCCGATGTCCCCTTGGAATGGTCCTCTGTCCCCTCATCCAGTAGAAGTTGACCTGAGGGTTGAGATCTAAACAGCGGAATGATGTGACAAAAGACGGATGCAAATATGGATACAAAGACTGACCATCCATTGGATCAACATGACAGGGATGTCAGCTACTAACATTACATTTCAACAGCCATCTTTCACACGCAAATCATATATGACTATCAATGATATCATCTTAACGTTGTCTTACACTCAAGCTTGTGCAACTCATGACATTTTCAGAATGGATACCTCTAGGCTACATGGTTTACCTAAGCTGGACAGCTGGAGCACAGGGTTGTATTTGGCCAGAGTGTTTGTGAGTCCAGACACCAGGTTTCTCAGAAAGGGTGCCACATAATGTTCCTGCTCCTTCTGCAAGAAAGGTCGTCGTTTCGTCATGTGCCACTGCTCTTGTAAAATTGAATGACAGACATGGGCCCGGATCTCAGCAAACGCAGCTTCTTCAATGACGGTCGATGCATTTGGATTGATCGTGGTGTCCTCCGCGATGGAGAACTGCTCAGGTAAGCCAGGTAGATATGCCGTTTTAGTGAAATGTTGGTACCATTTATCAGCATTGAGAGCAAACGTCTGCGGGGATAAGACGTATTTCTTTCGCTGAACTCTGGTGAGAAGCCTCAGTTTGTTGGGCACGTCGGCAGCACTCACTATCTTGAGGTGTTCTTGAATCTGATACGCTTTTGCAGACTTACTTTTGGCGGTGATGGAGGATACTATGGGTGGGTATACAGCCTCCTGAACTGCTGCCTCTGTATGAACAATCCGATTGCTTCTAAAAACAGGTCCATTCTTGTGAAGTAATGACTGCAAGGGCAACCGTGTGCGGGTCGCCATGTTTTCGCATGTGTTTCTGATGACGATTTCTTCTTCTGCCCATCGTTGTGTCCCCCAACCGCACACGGGCGTCACCAAGTGGATGAAAGGATGAGGATTGAAATATCAGTGAAATCGTACCGCGCTACTGTCGGTAGACCGATATTAGCTCGTTTTTGCGATTTGGAAATAGGTTATTCAATTGAAAAACATAGGTTGATATCGTGGCGTTCAAACAATTGCAAGGCCCATCATTTGTAAACACTACGGAACATTTCGGATCATGAATGCACCAAAGGGGGCGGGGCGGGGGGGGGTGGAACTTCACTTCCGGACAGAATTGACAGCAGCATTGACAGCGATGAATTTTCGGCAACTAATTTCGCGGACACCATGCCTCAGGACCAGTGCTCATTTCAACCTTTTGCGTCCTGCATGTCGAGTAGAGGTAGCTATTCTGGGAATAAACGTGATTGTCTTAATCATGGTGGTTAACAGTAGTTTCATGTTGAGGGCTGAGGGGGTGCGTCACGGAGCAGTTCCCTCTCACCAAAAAGAGGTTGGGACAGCATTGCAATCATCACTATTTTGTGCTAACTTCCATGTGGTCAACCTCTGCATTCTTGCATTTGCCACAGAGACACTTCTGCACATTAAAAGGTGACGAGGTGCGCCTGGCTGAAGAGGCAAGCAGGAGATATGGCTCTCCAGCCCCGACTATCTTCTCAAAAGTGATCGACAGAAGTATTCCTGCAGACATTATTTATGAAGATGACAAGGTACACAAACCTGACATGTTTTGACATGCGTATTGTTTTTAACTCCACGTTGCCATGATGAATAGTCAGGTGCACGTCATATTCCATACAGGTAAATGCTTACTTGGCCTATTATGAGACCATGTTTTTGTTATTGTGTTTTTCCAGTGTTTAGTCTTCAGAGATATCAGTCCCCAAGCTCCTGTGCATTTTCTGGTTATTCCAAGGGTCCCTATCCCAAGAATTAGTGAGGCCAAAGATGATGATCTTAAGGTATTGCCTTTTCTCTGTGTATATATAAAAAAATATATATTGTATTGTCACACTCCTCAAAAATACCTTCTTCTCTGACCCTGAAATCTCTTTCATAACCCCTCTGTATAGCTCTTAGGGCACCTCTTGGTGGTTGCTAAAAATGTGGCGAAGAAAGAGGCATTACAGGAAGGTTACAGAGTGGGTAAGTGAGATCATAAGGATAATCCATAGTAGCCTATAAAATCAACACAAATGTTGCTGAACGTGGATTGTTCTTGATATTTACAATGTATCACTCTCCATCATCTTCTACAGTGATTAACGATGGGAAGCACGGTGCTCAGTCTGTATACCACCTCCACATCCACGTCTTGGGTGGGAGACAGATGGGGTGGCCCCCAGGCTGAGAGGTTTCCTGTCTGTCTGACTGGGGTTGGTTGTTAACAGCGGTATATATAATGAAGCTCTGGACTGACTGACCATTTGAATATTTCCGAAGCCAAATATTTTCACCCCATTTGATTGACTAATGTGTAAATGTTATGTCGTCAAATAATTAAATTGCACAGTTTGTGTGTAAAAAATAAATTGCAAATAAACATATTGTTCTGTGAACAGTCTAAGCAATAAAACTTACAACTAACCAATGTCACTGGTATCTTTAATCATTTTTAGTAGAAGGTAGCCGCTTGTATCCACAGCAGTTTTTTCAAGCTTTATTTTGGCAGATGTCCAGACACACTCAGTGTTGAAGGAGCTGAATACAGGTATGGGGTGACTGGGTGGTATGAGTATATGACCTTGGTGCTTGGGAGAGAGGTTACCCTGTGTCATCTGAGTGCATAGTTGAACTTTCACCTGCATTTCATGCAAAACCATGTGTTGAGGGTCAAACTCTCCTCTTTCTTCATACACTTGAAGGAGTTATCTTGCTTTATCAATTTGTGTTATATCCCTCACAATATATAAAACAGATAAGGTTTGGCTGTCAACACAGGCAAAACTCCCAACTCTGTATGTAGACTGTAAACACTCCACTGTCTCTCACTATCCAGCCCCTCCAGGAGGTAACCTTTGTTCAAGTGGTCTTGGTGGATTGTTAACTAGCGGTTTGAACCTTAGTAGATGTCTGGGAAGATTGCGTAACTTATCCAGAGTGCGGGCCTGAGTGGGATGGACCCCCCACACGCAAGACCAGAGGCTTATCAGCTACCTGGGGGACTGTCGCATGTCCTGCCAAGCAGAGGTTCAACCCCCTCTGTCCTACACCTGCCTGCTCCCATCAAGTAGATGTCATTTTGCACCTGCTTGCCTCTGTCTCCCTGTCTCTGAATAAGGTAGGCTGTGTGAACCTTCTATGTAGTTCATGAAATACAGTAGAATAGTTATTCACTAAATACAATTGAGATATTTGTGCTTGTTTGCAAGGATGTTTATATTTAGCCTCCAACTTAGGAACTACTGTTTTAAAAAAAATATATATCTTTAACTTCATTCACATTTTGCATGTGGCTGGTGTTGCTATAGTACATGTTGCTACTCTATTCATGTCAATAAGTGTGCTTTAAGTCCACAAAGTCAAGCTACAGACAGACCTTGCAACATAGTATTGTGTCCTTCGAGGTCATATCTGCCTGTCTGTCTGTCAACCCTGGCATATGTTAATCATTTTTTAAACTATAGGACATGTAAGAATGTTTGGGGTTATGGCCATGTAGTGCTTAGAAGAGCAAGGCGGAGAGTTAACTGTTAAAAATGGTGTGTATAACCTATGTAGTTGAATGAATATGCTATTTGATGAAGTATCTGTGTGATCATGCCACGTCCAACTGTGATTTTTTGATACTGTGCCTTTTTACACTAAGTGTGGAAAATAGTTGTCATAGCATGATCACACAGGTTTAAAGTAGCAAGCGTCGGTTGCTTTAAATATATGGTAAATGTGTCTAAAACAAGCACAATGACCTGCATCCCTAAATAGACTATACTATATAGATATAAAGCATGTTTTTACTAAGCAGGTTCCTCATGTATTATTGTTTGGTCAACAGACCCAGCCTGATTCTTTATGGTCTCCCACTACACAGGTGTTGTTTAAGGCTAACCAAACAGCTGAGTCACAAAGAGGCTCTGTTGCAGGAGCTCTGCACAGACTGTGAGCATCTATGAAATCTGAAAATATACAGTATTACCATTTGAAATGTACTAGCTCAGTACTTTGAGGTTTGATGCATTTCTCATAGGTGCTGTACAGTAGGGGCAACTGTACTTCCCTGTGAAATTGCTAGTGTATCTGTTTAAGAAGTAGATGGAGAGAGAACTTTCCAGTTCCAGTGTAAAGTGATTTAATTTCTTTGCAGAAACACTGTGTGAACAGTAATGGAGGGATGTTTGCATAATTCAGTGCAACGGTTTCGTGATTACTTTATATTGCCACACAAGTAGAGCTAGCCTTAAGTTTTGCAATTATGATGAACTTTGCCCCTGAGAAATCTTGACCATAATCATCGAATGTTCCAGAGGTCAGGTCAACGGTTCAAAGTGTGGTATTTGTGAGCCGAATCACACTATATAGTACTGGTATAAGTTACCTATCATTATTTTTGACATGATATTGTTTCCTGGCATTTCACAATCCCAAAGATGTGATGTTATTGTGATTTACTATTCATCGCTAAGGCAAAAGAAGTTGTGAAATGCACTGTTCTATACACTAGATGGCATAATTTCACTGGCTGACTACAGTGTGTCAGAAATCACTAGAAGGGTAGAGACCTTCAAGTAACCTGGCCTTCAGAAAACAAAAACATTATATACACTGTATGTGAGGGATACATTTTAACAAAGTTTATGTCACCCTCTCAGGGCAGACTGTGAGGCAATTATTTGATTGACATGTAATCCATCATCAATACATCTATCATCTATACATTTTCATTAGGCTATGTTCATGTACTGTACTTGAGTCAAAGATACTGTCAAATGCAGAGAATGAGATAACCTCAAAGATAAGATTGAAAATGTATCCCTCAGCACTTCTAGACCCAGGGAGGTTACTCTTTCTCAATGTCATTTTCTTGGTTAAAAGTCAACCCTCTTGGTTAACTGTAAGTAAGTGAAAGGTTGTAAAATAGATCTGCGGATGGTTAAACACATTCTGGCAGACTCCTCAATTTCAACACTTGGCTCTATATCACTTAAATAGAGCCAATATTGGCGCAATCTGCCATTGGTAGTGACATGTGTCATATAAAGGTCCACTTGGACACACTTTTTCACAAAATCAGACGAATATCACAGAAGTTTTTTCCTCCTATGAGTTGCAATTAATTGATATCCAGTGCTCATGATCAAAGATAGTGTTTATGATCTAGTGTTTGCTACTGTACATGTCTAACTTTTTCTATATATAATATTAATTTATTTTAAATTATCTTGTCTTCATTTAAGCAATTACAAGATGGACCAAGAGGATTCCATTGCCACAGATGAGGTTCCTGTTTTGGAAAATGATTTTAAGAGGTATGTGGATCTAATTTCAACCCTCCAACTAAGAGACGCAAAAAAATATTCCATTGGTTATAGAATTTAGTTTTGATTATTGGAGTACTATTTGTTAACGGTAATATTTCTAAAATGATGACATTTTAGGACTGTTTGTTATTCAAAGTGTTTCAGAGTGTTTCTTTTCATTTGTTCTATTCTAATTCTCCACACAGCATCCCCAATCAAAAAGCACAGTCGCCGCAAGACTCCAAACTTCAACAGAATGGAAGTCCCCTCATCAACGGAGGAGTTGAGGATGTGGACTCAGAGCCCGAGGAGACAGAGGCCCCACTGACAAGGAGTTGTGCCTCTACTGCAGAATCTCATGGTCCAGAGACAGATGCTAGCCCACAGCCGAACTCTGTGTCAGACTCAGATAACAAGGACAAAGACGTCCTGGAGATAAGTGTCAAACCAGCCATGATAACCCCATCCAGCATATCTGATGCACCAACCAAGCTACCCAGATCACCAGGACTAGAAGGACCACTCAATGGTAATAACAGCAGAGCTTCATCATTTGGATATATGCCAACAGAACTGAAGCAGATGGTTTATTACCATACCATCTTTAGTGGAGCTTGACTGACTGTATGCTGTTTCTTTTTAATGATAGTTTCAGAACTTTAGAAACGTGTAAATCAGGTTGATACCATGCCCTTGTGAATCAAATACAGATTCAATTGAAGGTGAAAAGGTGACTAAAACAATACGCAAACTACTTATCTATTGATGTAATGATTTTTGCCTGCCGGTCTTAGAAGCATGTAAACAAACTTTCAACTTATCCTTGTCTCAGTTTCCCTGACAAACCTGATTGGTGGGTAGCTACTGTAGGGGCATTCCATAGCTTCCTCTTTTTCTACGAAGTAACCTGACAGCACAGCTCTCAAAAGAGGCTGCGACTCCTATGTGTGCTGTGCACTGAGACGGTCTGGGAAGGACAGAGTAGAGACGGATAAGGGAGCTCCTTCTCAGACACAGCTTCTCACACTGCTGATTCCCTCTCTGCATCTGACTGAGCCTTAGTGGGAATACTCTGCATCTTCTCCACAAAGCTGCCTCTCTGATGGCGGCTAACTGCTGCCCCTGTTGTCCCCACACTACAGAGCCAGAGCCAGAGCTTGTGCCAATAAAGCTGTGTGATGTGTCCCTGGCACCTGCGGAGCAGCTATGGAGCGACTCCAGGGACAAGGCAGTCAAGCTGAGGATGGAGGAGTCGGGGCAGGGATCCGTGGCACCCATGACAGTCCACCAGATGTTCCTGGAGACGGTGGAGAGCCACGGAGACCTGCCGGCACTGGCTTCCAAGCAGGAAGAAAAGTGGATCACCCTGACATGGAGGGAGTATTACCAGCAGTGCAGAATGGCAGCCAAGAGCTTCCTCAAGGTCTGTTTGTTGATGGGTTTTATGAGAATATGGGTTTTGCATCTTGTTTAGTTGATCTTTATTGACGTTGATGTGTTGCCAGGAAAACAATTGTAGTTGCTCAAACATATTAATGTTTGTCTTCAGCATTTTGGTCTATATGGTAACTTGGAATTTTACAATACCTACTGTGCAACTACAGGGAAAAATCTCCTAATATTGACTATTTAAAAATTACCACCTGAAGGAAGTTTATGAGGTGTTTACACAGTGATAGTGTCCTTTCTTGTTCTCCCATTGTAATTTCTGTCTCACTGTAAGAATAGAGTGCTGAAAACCAACACGTGGGTGTGTTAGATTCAAAGCTTATGTTACGTCTCTGGTTTCATGGCCATGTCAAGAGCTGATGAAGTAGCATCTTTTAGGTCAAAAGTAAACAAGGCAGTATGCCACGTTCTCATTGTTTATTCATATCTACTGTATTTTAAACTCTCTCTCTCTCTCCCCCCCTCTCTCTCTCTCTCTAGTTGGGACTGGAGCGTTTCCATGGAGTTGGTATTCTGGGCTTTAATTCTCCAGAGTGGTTCATTGCAGACATTGGCTGCATCCTGGCTGGGTAATACCACAACTCTCCAATAATTGGGCTCCATGATGTTCTCACACTGTGTTCATTCTCCAAGTGCTCCTTTAATCCCTTCACTGTAAACAGTATCTCTCTCATGTTACTGTGAATCACATTGAGGTCCTATTGGAAATGGGAAACTACAACTCATTATAGCCAGCAGGGAGTTTAGTTTGAGAAATGTCCTCACTATCCTTTTAACACATTGAGACCTACAGTAGGTGACACAACCTCATAGCACTAGCTAGGTGTTAAAGGTTGCTGATTTAGTATGTCTGCTGACATGCTTCTGACCAGGCACATCGTTCTGTGAAACAAACAGGTTATTTCAAGCTGTGTCTGACCACATTCAACAGTCCCTGTCAGGGACAGTTACAGTATCACACTAAAATGACACTAAAATGCATAAATCACACTAAAATGCATAAACAAGAGATAAATATGATGTGTGTTGTTCAACAGGGGTCTGGCAGCAGGGATCTACACCACCAACTCCCCAGAGGCATGTCAATATGTGGCAGACAACTGTGAAGCCAATGTCCTGGTGGTAGAGAACCACAAACAGCTCGTCAAAATCCTCCAGGTCAGGAGAACCCACTCAACCATCACCCTGTTGTGTAATAATACGAAACAGCCACCGAACCTTTCCATAGGAATGACGCAAACATCTCTCCCTTACCGTTTTATTTGTGAAATAATGTGAACGTAGCATTTTAGCTTCACGATTCTCATTTGTTGATGAAAGAGGTGATGAATACTAAAATGTCTTGTGTATCTAATACTCAGATTAAAGACCAACTGCCACACTTGAAGGCTATCGTTCAATACAAGGATGAACTACAACAGAAGCTGCCAAACCTGTACACTGTAAGTTTGCAGAAAGCAAAGATTGCAAGATAATGTTTAAACCACCCGGATAAGAGTGTCCGTATTTTGTCCACGCAAAGCCGCCAGCATACAGTAGCGTACTGTTTTATCTGTCACACACTGTAACTGGGACATTCTTACTGATCATCGACCTGTGCTGTGTGCCCCCACAGTGGGCTGAGTTTATGAAGCTGGGCGAGGAGATTTCGGAAGAAGACCTGACTGCTGTGATTGACAGTCAGAGGGCGAACGAGTGTTGTACTCTCATCTACACCTCTGGGACAACAGGCAACCCTAAAGGGGTCATGTTGAGCCATGACAACGTAAGTATCCAGTTGGCTCCTGTTCCAGTCACCTCCCCGAGGAAGGTGTATCCCTATGAGACATTGGTAGATATACTGTAAACACCTGCAGATTGACTGGGGTCGGATACAGTGGCAATGAGTTTGCAAATCACAATATGAATTTACCAATGTAAATACAGTAGTAATAGTGGGGAAAAAGGTCAGCCCTATCAATCTAACTTCCCCATAGCCCTCTCAGTTTTCCAACTTCTAACATTACAAAGTTCACATTTCATTGTTTCGTTGTTCATTATTAATTGTTCCCCATATCTGGAGGAGAACTTGGTGAGTCAGAGTTCAACACAATGTTTTTTCTTCTTTGGCCTTGTTCTCTCCGTCTACGCATGTGACCCAGATTTCCTGTATATTATGTGAGGACTATACTATTGAAGCCTAACATGGGTTAATATGGCCCTCTCTGTCTCTAGATCACCTGGATCGCTTCTGCAGCAGGTGCCATGACAGAGCTGAAGCCAGGAGAGGAGCACTTAGTGAGTTACCTGCCTCTCAGCCACGTGGCGGCCCAGGTCAACGACATGTGGATCTGCATGAAATACGCAGGGATCACTCACTTTGCAGAACCTGACGCCCTGAAGGTGAGAATTCCTTACACATTAAACATAATGATGCAGTAGAACATGTCGCTAACAACGCTTAGGTTGGGGGTTCGTTACTGCAATGTAAGTCGCTTTGGATAAAAGCGTCAGCTAAATGACATATATATATGTGTATGACTTAAAAGTATATATATATTTTCAATATAAAAAATAATGGTTGAAGAGTGTTGAGGTTGTAACTGGCTCAGAGATAATGGTGTGGTAAAGTGATATATTATTATATATTATAAAGTGAATGTCTTTACCAAAGAATAGTCAACACAGCTTTCTTCATTTCTCAGGGCTCCTTGGGGACCACCTTGAAAGAGGTACGGCCCACCAGCTTCCTGGGTGTTCCTCGTGTGTGGGAGAAGATGCAGGAGAGGTTGAAAGCTGTCGGCGCCAAGTCCTCCCCTTTGAGGAAGAGAGTGGCAGACTGGGCCAAGTCTATAGGACTGCAGGCCAGTTACAGTGCCATGAATGGGTAAGAGTTAGCTTTGGAGTCAGGTATCTGTGTGGACAGTATAAGGGCTATGGGCATTATTCAATCAAATCAGCACTCTAGCATGAATCAGCATTGCAGAACTGCAAGTCATAGTTCCCGCAGTCGTCGACGTGATCTTACCAGGGGCTTTAAAGAATGCATACTCACTCCACAATGGTATTTAAGGTGAAACGGGTTAGACTTAGACTTAGACTAAGCCGTAATTACTTTCAGCATGTAACTTAAAACGACTTTCTTGTTTGTTGTGGATTCCAGGGAGAATACGGTGCCCTGGGGGTTCATGTTGGCCAACAACCTGGTGTTCAAGAATGTGCGATACGCCATGGGCTTGGACCGCTGCAGGAACTGCTTCACAGGCGCCGCTCCCATCACTAAGAACACTCTGGAGTACTTCATGAGCCTGGGCATCCCCATTTATGAGCTGTACGGGATGAGCGAGAGCACCGGCCCACACACCGTCTCCTGGGAATCCGCCTATCAGATTATGAGGTCAGGAGTAGAGATAAAGGGCATGATGCTACCATTTTGACTGACATGTGATGTTGACATGGATGTTGTCTAATGTATCGTGGGCAGGATAGGCTGTCGGACAATGAGAATTCCACCTGTTGTATAATTGACATTAACACAACTTCACGTGACATAAAGCTGCTATTGTAAATTGCACACGATAATGTGGACTATCCCCATGTCTTGTTGTCTCTCTCTTACAAGGAATCAATTTTTCATACGTCACTTTGAAAACAGTCAAACAGAGATACAACAGCAGTGTAGCATATTCACTGTACATAGAACTGACTCGTATGTTGTTTTGGTCCGTTCCCTCAGCTGTGGGAAGGTGGTGACTGGCTGTAAAACGAAGCTGGACAAACCAGATGAAGACGGGAACGGAGAGATCTGCTTCTGGGGCCGTCATGTCTTTATGGGCTACCTGAACATGCCTGACAAGACTACGGAGGCTCTGGACCAAGAGGGCTGGCTGCACTCCGGAGACCTGGGGAAACACGACGGGAACGGCTTCCTGTTCATCACAGGGAGGATAAAAGGTAAAGGATTAATTCAACATGGCTGCCAGTGCAGGATGTAGAGACTGTATATTAGCATTTATATGATCATCTATAGCCTGTCTGCTCACTGCACAGATAGCTGGGCGTCAGTGTAATGAATGATACACATGAATAGCTAAGTGTTGTTTTTCTTCTCCTGGACAGAGTTGATCATAACTGCAGGAGGGGAGAACATTCCCCCAGTGCCCATTGAGGACTCAGTAAAGGCAGAGACAGCCATCATCAGCAACGCTATGTTGATCGGAGACAAGTTGAAATTCCTCTCCATGCTGCTCACACTCAAGGTGAGGCCTCCAGCGTCAGATTTCTGCCCTTTTCAGCAAACAATCGCAACCCTCGAATGACTCATTATATATCTTTTACTAAACCCTCTCCCCCCTCCGTAGTGTGTTGTCGACGACAACGGGGAGCCGACAGACGAGCTGAGCCCTGAGGCGGTAATGTTCTGTCAGCAGCTTGGCGTCACGGCAACCAAGGTCTCTGAAATCCTATCCAATAAGGAGCCAGCCATTTACAAGGCCATTCAGGAGGGCGTGGAACGTGTCAACGCGAGGTCGACATCCAACGCTCAGAAGATCCAGAAGTGGGAGATTTTGGACAGAGACTTCTCCATATCTGGAGGAGAACTTGGTGAGTCAGAGAAGGAAGTCAACACAATGTTTTTTCTTCTTTGGCCTTGTTCTCTCGGTCTACGCATGTGACCCAGCAATCAGTGCTTTTTGCTGTTATCATTTTCCGATCGCATCCAAGTGAATTTGTGTACGTCTTTGTACACGTGGTTGGAATACAGAATGACAAAGCTAAAATGTATGTTGTTTATTGCAGTTCGAGAAAAATAAATTTTTAAAAGTTATTTCGTAAAGCTTAGGGTATTATTATTATTATGAGGGGTTCTCACAGTATGTTTGTAACACTCTGCAGAGGCTATAAAAAAGAACTCAACAAGGAAGTCATTTAGTTTTCGATCAAATTTCAAGTCATGTGACTGTTTCATGCCAAACAACATTCTGGTCGATTGTTGCAGTGTTTGATTAAAACCATTATTTTACCCCGACATGTTTAAATCTGTGTCTCTGACAGAGTTAGTATGATTTAATTTTAAAAAAAATTCTTAATCTTCTCTCCAGGACCTACCATGAAGCTGAGGAGGGCTGTTGTTGTCAAAATGTACCAAGGGAAAATCAACCAGATTTATGGAGTTGCACAAGAATAACCGAAGAACCCCAAGGGATTGAAAAATCTCGGTGGGCTAGAACTAGGGACCAATATTTTTGTGGTCAGGTATGAACAAAACCTTGCCCTGGCTGTATGTTTAAACTGTTGAATGCTTTTGCTATCTGGAGTTATGCCATTGGTATCTGCTCCATATCGATTTTGTTGTTTTAAATGTATATAAGACTTCACAGAAATTATATTGGCACTTTTTTGTAAATAAACCATGTCATCATCGCCAAATCTAATGTTCACAAGACCACAACTGTAAAACCAGCATGGTTGTCTAAAAAGTAACTTTGCAAAGATTAACTGTTATGTTTTTCACCATTGCAATACTTAGAAGTCATATCACTGTCATAAGCGCAACACTACATTATTTGTAAAGTATCAGTATTTGCAGTAACCGCTGTCCAATGAGATATGTTCTACTGTATTGTTCTCTCAAGATGTGCCAGATTTCAATCCAATGTTCTGTAAATCTGAACCTTAAATCTGGGAGCCAAGCAGAATCCTGATCTTGCTACAGTATGCTGTACACATCACTATTAGTAAAGGAAACAATCATTTGAATCATGACTATGTACATTTATGAGAAAGAAATTAAATGTTTGTATTGTGACTCATATTTAATGAACTTTATCAATAAAAGTAGAAAGGATTTAGGCAATTAACATGTTCTGAGCAATAAAAACAACAACAATATGCATGTTATATGATAATTGTGTGATTATTATTTTACTGGCACAAGCAGATGAATTTGTTTTTGAAAAAAAAAAAAAATTAATATAATGACTCATGTGAATGTGATTTGGAATTTGACCCTGGAGGCATATTACTATGGAATAATAGTCCCCACAGGTGTTTTTTAGAATATGCTTTGTGTAAGCAAATAAAGAATGTGAACTGAACATTCCAATTTATCTAATTCTTATTCTCTGGCCTATCTCACACCCCCATACTCTCATCATTCATATATCTGTTGAAGAACTGTTTTCAGGTGACCCCTTAATTATTAAAACCCTCTTCTCCAGCCAGGTCAATTAACTGAGGCGGGTCAATTAAGGAGATGGGGAACTCCCTGGACCGTGGTGTTGTAATGGGGTGTAACAGAAACTGGGATACACATACCCTAGCACGAGAGGTGTTAGGATCGTGGAAAAGCTGTGTATTAAGTAACACTGCAACCAAGCACCGGGTGAACACACATGTCTACTGTGCTGTCTAACCCTAACTGCAATAGGCACGCTTTTGCCATGCAGCCATGAGCATGAGACGACGATCAGGTTAGGGTTATGGTGAACATGGGAGATATTTTGTAAACATTATGTACATGTATTCAGTCACATTACCGACTACAGGAAGATTAGTCCCATTTGACCTAGTTAAATGGAACAAGATGAACAAAATGATTAGCTCAAGCATATTTTGAGCACCCATGGAGAACTTGTTAGTTTACATTGCGTTGCATACTTATCTGCAGATAAAGAGGTTCATCAGCATTCCATAAGATTCTCTTCTAGTTAAACTTTGGGGGAACGGGTGAAGAGAATATAAGATAATTTTCTTATCTTATCAAACATCATTCCTCTCTGACGTCACCACCTTTGACCTAGATGAACAGACAGTAGGTCACCTTTAGCACACGGCCCTGCTCGTCACAGTAAAATGTTGCACTCTGTGTTTTTTTTGTCTTTGAGTATTTAGTGCACTCTTTAAAGGGCTCTTTAAAGGGCTTCATCTCTACACTGACTTCCCTTCCTCTGAAGCAACTGTGACAAAGCAGGGTTGGGCATGGACTTTGGTGGGAGACCGTCTGGGAAGAGGACATTGCTCACCATGCTGGATGTGGCCATTTTGCAACACTTATTTGATGTCAAGTGGCCAACACTAACCTGAAAAGAGCGCCATCCTTCAGATTAGTCACTAACTAACTAAGGTTATGATTTCCACTCAAATATCCAGCAAGAATGGATAGGTAGGTCTTCATATGGTAATAGCCCAGTATTTTTAGGTATGGCCTATTGCTAAAGCCCCAAGGCTGTTTCAGATGGACTGAGGTTGCAAGAATATGGCTGATTGTCAAACATTTGCAACAGATCTATTGCTCTGACATTTCACATCTCCTCTAGGGTGAGAGGTTACTTGATAACATACAGTAGTCATTGGCGAAACTGTTGCTTGCAAGCAAGATCCTGAATTTCTCTTGTGGGATGTACACAAAAAAATAAATATTCTATAGATAGATAGATAGATAGGTACTTTATTGATCCCCGAGGGAAAATTAAGGCATTACAGCAGCTCACATCACAAACAACAACATCAAAATAAAGTAACAATAGAATAATAGAATAAAATAGACATCTGAAACATTATATACAGTAAGAACAGTCCAGTATGATTTAACATCCCCCAGCCTGACTCTGATCACCCCGATCGAGCCAGCTGGAGGAGGAGTTGTACAGTCTTATTGCTGCAGGCAGAATAGATCTCCTACAGCGCTCCTTAGTGCAACGTGGTTGTAATAATCTGTTGCTAAATGAGATTCTCTGCTCTGCCACAGTGTCATGTAGGGGATGGGAGGGATTGTCCATGATGGCCAGGAGATTGGCCCTCATCCTCCTATTGGCCGCCTCCTCCACAGTGTCCAGGGTGACACTGAGGACAGAACCAGCTTTCTTAATAAGCTTGATCAGCTTCTTGGTGTCACCTTCCTTGATGCTGCCCCCCCAGCATACCACCGCGTACAGCACTGCACTGGCCACCACTAACTGGTAGAACATGTTCAGCAGACTCCTGCACACGCCAAAGGACCTGAGCATCCTCAGGAAATAAAGCCGGCTCTGGCCCCTCTTGTACAGGACATCTGTGTTACCAGTCCAGTCCAGTTTATTGTCCAGCTGCACCCCCAGGTACTTGTAGCTCTGGACCACCTCCACATCCTCTCCCTGGATAGAAACAGGAGACAGGGGGATCCTAGTCCTCCTAAAGGCCACCACCATTTCCTTTGTCTTGCTGATGTTGAGTAGCAGGTGGTTCTGCTCACACCACTCAACAAAACTGTCCACCAATCCTCGGTACTTGGTCTCCTGGCCTTCACTGACACATCCCACAATAGCAGAATCGTCCAAGAACTTCTGCAGATGGCAAGTATCTGTGTTGTGCCTGAAGTCCAAGGTATAGAGTGTGAAGAGGAAGGGAGCCAGAACTGTCCCCTGGGAGGCGCCAGTGCTGCTCACCACCCAGTCCGACACACATCCCTGCAGCCGTACAAACTGTGGCCTGTTGGTCAGGTAATTCGTAATCCAGGAAACAATGGGGGAGTCCACCTGCATCCTCAGCAGCTGATCTGCAAGTAGTAAGGGCTGTATGGTGTTAAATGCACTGGAGAAGTCAAAGAACATGACCCTATCAGTGCTGCCAGCCTTATCTAAATGGGAGTGAGCTCTGTGTAGCAGGTAGATGATGGCATCATCCACACCAATGTCTGCCTGGTAGGCAAACTGCAGGGGGTCCAAGGATTAGCAGACAGTAGCTCTCCTAGTAGATACGGTGTTCTCCACACAGAATGTCTTCACCAGGGGCCTCACGTGTGCTAGCACCAGTCTTTCCATGGTCTTCACGATGTGGGATGTCAAGGCTACCAGTCTATAGTCATTCAGAACACTGGGGTTCCTTTTGTTTGGTACCGGTACCAGAGAAAATATGTTCTCCACATTGATGGGACCTTTTCCAGACTGAGGCTCAGGTTAAAGAGGTACTGGAGTACTCCAACACAGCTGGCGACTATGAGCACCCTCAGCTTTCCTGGTGCGGAGTTTCCCCAGCTCTCTCTTCACCTGAGCCATACTGATGAAGACCCTGGAGTGGGGGGTGGGGGGGGGGGTTGTTGGCTGTGGCAGTGGTGTCGGGGGGTAGAATGATGGGGGTGCTGAAGAGTTGTGAAGTGGGGAAATGGTGGGGCTGGAGGAGGAGGGGAATGGAGGGGAGGTGTGAATGGAGTCAGAGGGGCTGGAGAGGGAGAGGGAAGGGAGAGGGTACTGGATGGGACAAAGGGGTAGGTGAGAGGTATGAATGGGTCCAGACAGGGCAGGGGGAGGGGAGGGGGGCTGGTCCGGTAGTTAAGCAGGGTTGGAGGAGCTGGGGTAAGGAGAAGGAGAAGGAGGGCGGAGTGGAGGGAGGAGGAGTGGTAGGGGGAGGGAGACAATGAGCCCCCATGTGTCAAACCTATTGAAGAACTGGTTCAACTCGTTGGTCCTGTCCAGATCTCCAGCCACTTGCGGGTCACTAGCCTGCTTGTAACCGGTGATCTTCCTCACGCTGCTCCACACCTCTCTTGTGTTGTTGTCCTGCAGGCTGTCCTCCATCTTCCGCCTGCATGTGTATCCTTCAGCTCTCTCTGCACCTGCTTCTTTATTCTACAGGAAGATTAGTCCCATTTGACCAAATTAAAAGAAACAATATGAACAAAATGATTGTCAAACATATGGTGAGTACCCTTGGAGATAGTCTAGTCTAGATTGTGTTGCATGCTTACCATGATTGAGATTCAGATAAAGAGATTCAATAGCATTCCATGAGATTAAAATTAAAACTATGGGTGAACAGGTGAAGAGAATATAAGATTATTTTCTTTTCTTGTCAAACATCATTCCTCTCTGATGTCACCACCTAGATTAGCAGACAGTAGCTCTCCTAGTAGATACGGTGTTCTCCACACAGAAGTTATGTAAAAACAAATAATCTCTCACAAACACACTGACCAATATTCACACCTGCACTGCAACATTTGGTCATCTGCACGATACCAACAAACAGAATCCTACTGAACACTTGGGCAGACCTACTTGTTGATATTTGTGTAACAATGTGAGTAACTTATTCATAAGTCTAGTTGACTAATCAATGACTTACAATTAATAATACAAATTCAACCTTAATTCCATTTCCATTTGGACTCACTTTCTCTCCTGATCTTAAAATTGGCCAAATTGGAAAGTCTGTTGAATATGGGACCAACGCACAACAAGTTTAGTGTGGATAGCACCTGACAGACCTGTATACTACTGTATCCAAAAAATGATGCGCTCACAGAAAGTGTATGATACACAGTATTGTATCGCCCCCATGTGGTGAGAGTCATTTACTGTATAATAATCACAGGTACAGAGCGATTACTGTCAATGGTCAACATGAACATAACTGTGTAAGATACATGTAGAAAGCAAGTGGTGTCTTTAAATAGTTCATATGTCTTCAAGGAATAGTACTACCATTTTATGTATTTGCTTTTATAACATTTATCTGTAAGTAATACACAGCTGAACATGTTTTAATGCATAAAAGAAACAAATATTATTCAAATCTAATATCTCCATATTAAAAATGATTTATTTCATGAATAGAAACATCATAATTGTACATAAATAGATTTCTGTGAAAACCAGCATAAACACATTTCATTTCATTTTCAGCAGATAACAAAGGATTTTAAATAATGCAACATTGCAATTACATCCACATACAACATAGTGCATGATGTCATTGTGATGGCTTAAAAAGGCAACTCATTTGGTTGTGAAGGCGACCCCCTTCCTGACCCAGGCGTTGTTGTTGAGCAGGGAGAGCATGAAGCGAGCCACATCGCCCCTGCCAACAGAACTCCCATTGGGGTCAGGGACAAAGTAACCCTCGTGGGTCAGAAACTCCTTTGCTGAGAAAGCACAAGAACAAAGCAACAAGAAACCCATTTGTTACCACCATCTTTATCATTACTGTAAATCAAAAGTCCATTTCACATGGTCTAGTGAGAGGAAGGTGCAAATACTGTGGCAGTATTGCAGTCAGGGGTATGAGCTGACTGTGAACAACGACCCTAAGGACAAGGCCAGGGTTACTTAGAAGAACCTTACAAGACCAATATGGGATTCAATCTATCGGATACAATATGGTGCAATAAAGACACAACTGGGGAAAGTCATTACAGCGTATTAACAAACATATTTGTGACAACATGGATCCTGTAACTTAACTGACTATCAATGCAAAAATCAAACAAGAGTTGCGTCTTTTAGTATAGTCTTTCAGTTCAAACTCTGCTTAAGGTATAACATTCAACCGGACACTGCTTGTCTGTCTTACCTGTGGGAGGTAGATTCTTGAGACCAGGTGGTCGGACAACAGTCCAGTTAATATCCTCCGTGTTCTCCAGGTAGTGCTCCATCTCAAACATGTTGTTAAGGACACTTCGGATCATTGGCAGCAGGAGGAAGCGGATGAAGTAGGGCGATTGGGTGCCAGAGTTAGCTGTGGAGATGAGACAAGATTAAAAGTGGTCAGTAAGGTACTACAGCTAGGTATACAGTATTATCCCACCCTCTCTCAACCCTGGGCCTCCATCAATTAACTAACAAGTAGGGGGGGGGGACAAGCAGTATTCTGGACCTTGTGGTTTGGATTTCAGTCCCCCTACTGTATGCAGTGATACTACCCCATTCTTACTATACTTACGGTCAGTGTACCATGACGTCATGGTGATGAGCCGGTTCACTTTGACCTCTCGCATCGCGTTGACTGCTGCCGTCATGGACAGGGTGTAGCCTGTGACTCCAGAGATTACGGATGTAGGGAACCCAAGGCATGAAATAACAACATCTTGTCCTTTAAAGTGAGGTTTTAGGCTGTCTTCTGAGAAAATGTTACCCTCAACCACCTAAAAGAAGCAGGGAAAAAAGGCAATTTCATGGTGTGTCTGGGTTACAAAAATACTTTGTTAAGCCTCCACAAAACATTGCAAGAACAAGTGTATTGTTGGAAAAAAATGTGGCAAGAAAGGTTTTCTAGTGTGTATTACCTGTGTGCAAGTGAGTACAGTATGGCGTAATGGTGCATAAGCAGTGCACACAATCCTACCGTATGTGCACAATCATACATACAATATCGATACATGATGTTCACAGAAAGGCCATTTAGTCGCCTAAAATCCACACACGTACTGTACTGCATCATCAAAGGGATCAAAGTAATTTGTGAACAGCTCAATCATGTAACATCCCAGTCTGTTAGAGGCAACACAGAACAGCTCAGTCGACACGTTTCATGACAGTACCTTTAGCTGCTCGTGCTGCACTGTCAGTTTCCCTGGGTTCCTGACGACGGCTGTGACGGTGTGTCCCTGCTGAAGTGCCTGGCTCACCAAATACTGCCCTGTCTGGCCCGTGGCTCCGAGCACGACTATCCTCATCTTTAGACTCTGAAAAATGAATGATATCTCTAGATGATTGCTTTACGATAGGCCACTTCTATTTTCCCCTTCCTCTAAAACATTCTAGAGAGTTAGACGACTCACATTTACAGTAGCTGTGCAAGTTACAAGTGAAGCTGAGTTGTTGGTCGAACTATGACTTTTTAATAGTCAGCTGCGTAGCTCACGCCCATGTTGTATAACATCATGAAGCATAGGCAGAAAGAAATCTTTGTTTTAGTTGTTTGTATAGCATTTTATTCTAAATTCATAAATCATGCCTCATGTCTCATCCTGAAAAGTAGGGATGAATTAAAACTACCAACATAATTTGCATATGTTGTTTACCAGCAGAATATGTTTCACATTCCCCAAATCTTTAAAATCACTTTTAAACTATTGTTATGACACCGGCAGTGCCATGGCAAGTGGTACATGCCTGAACCCATAACATTTGTAATTTTATGAATACAAAAAATACTTGATACCAAATAAAATGGCTTGGATTTGTCGGGGACATGTTTAGTGGTCATAGTAGCCATAGTGGCCCTATGACTTGAATGGACACTGTTGTTTGTTTGTTTCATTCTCTTCAAAGAGTTTAGATTTGTATCACTCGTATTTTTGGACACTTGAAGGTTCAAGTAAGGACTAGTAACCCAGGTAGTGAACGGTAGTTCACTGTGAGCATCGAGAGCACTTAGCCTACAGTATGTCTGCACTGCAGATGGCTGTGCACCTCTTTAAAAGGTAGATTACGATTGTGTTCCACAACCACCTAGAGAGAAAACATATACTAATGATGGCTGCAAAAAGTCAGACAAGCAACCCTGAAGTCCAAACCTTAACACAGTTAATCCTCAATAATATTCAGTGTAGAAAAATACATCTTATTCATTTGAATAGTGAGTTTAAGGAAAGTTTTTTCCAAAGTCATGATTCAAATGGGGACTATGGGCAATACTGAGAATACAAGTAATTTGTAATGTCCGATAATGGCCCATATGATTGCCTCAGGCACTACAGAGAATAAAAGTAGGATTCTTCTAGCATGAAATGTGAACGCTATTGAAGGTCTGTTCACACGGTGAGTGGTGTATCCATCCTAAATGATTATTTCTGCAACTGTGGAAGGATAAAAGGGGTCAGTGAGAGAGAACAGTCAGATGTTCATCCTCAAAATCTAACCAAGAAATTACAAAATGATTGCAGATGATATGTTTACAGTGATGGGCATCACATGCAACCAAGAAGTCCAAATCGTTTGAAGAGGTTGCTGGTATTAAAAACTTCACTCCACTTCACTCCATCCTGCGTCTGCGTCAGCCGCCGATGGTTGCAGGAGTTGGGCCATACTGTTACTGTACATTTCATCCTAAGGAGAACCTCTGTCGGCATCCAGCATTATTTAGTCATGGTTTATGGAACCCTGTCTCCCACCAGATAACTACTAAGCGAGTCAAATAAGAGATGAGATTCATTCAATCGTGTTTAGTCTTGAATAAGTACATAAATCCAAGCTAATGCACATTTCAAGCACTATTCTACAATGTCAAAAAAGCAAATTTCATTCATTAGATCAAAACAACTTTCTCTGCGCAGAGACAGAGCTGTTTCACTGCAGAAATCATTCTCGTCACACCTTTCACAATGTATACTGTACACTTTCTTATATGGCACACCCTATAGCCTACAACCCAACGGAGGTAGATTATTTCAGTCACGTCTCACCACGTTCATTCACACATAGGATCGAAGGCCCAGGATTATGTAGTAAAGGACATGTGGACGTACTGTTTCACAACCGTTATCGCAGCAGCCACTGGAAACTCTTCCTTGTACGCCCACAGATACTCGATTTATGATGCATTCAAAATCTGCAACGTTTCACAGCGTTTATGTCTAAATTGTTTCAGGCCGAATGTCCAATTATTAAAAGGAATAGTTCACCCAAATTCTGAAATGACTTATTTGTTTCCTTACCTATACTATAAATATAAACACACTCACAGCAATCCATGTCAAAAAGCAAAGTGAACTGATTTAACGAATTGATACAGCATGGATTAATCATGACAATAGGATGAGCTTTGCACGTTTTATCTGTACGTTTATTGAATATTCATACTACTACATAAACGTAACACACTTTACATGATCTTTAATGGCAAAATAAGTTGGTTAATAAATATCATACCAGTTGCGTCAGTTAGTTTGATATCAAGATTTGGATATTATGTCACCATGAACATATGTGTATATATAATCGCTGGCATAACTCCAGTAAAATTTGAGAAATTATACACTATTGAAGCCATTTGAAAACCCCAAAACACACCTCAAGGCCAGTAGGTGATGTTTTTGTGTTGTACAAAATTGAAACTAAATTTAACAAAATATAATTAATCTTTTCTCAGAACAGATATGACACACTACACATGGACATTCACATACTCTATTTACTTAAAAAAAAAAAACATAGTGTAATGAGAAAATGAAATACCTCAATAGATTTTTTACGACCACGTGCAAATACAGACTATTTTGACAATACCACAGTGACACTTTGCATGGCAAGAATATACTGTACAATAAATACAAAAGTCGAATTATACTTCTAATTTTGTGGCAAAAAAAAATCCAAACCCAGATCAGCAAAACAAAAGCAATTTAAACATACTTCATTCGAAGTCATCAGAAGACTCATTTACGCATTTACATCTGATTCATTTTCTTTTCTGCTTTCCCCACAAATGAAAACATAAATGATTCCCTTATTATTTGAAAGATATTCATGTGTTATGAGGCATGCACCACAATGAAACCACATTTTTAGATAAACAGTTACCATATTGAGGGCATGACCAAATATATACATATTTACAGTTCAGTGCTGCATATGAAGCTCTGAGAAGGGACATGTGTTTAGTTTGTAAGGGGGTGTGTATTCAGTGTTTAGTTTGTAAGGGGGTGTGTATTCAGTGTTTAGTTTGTAAGAGGGTGTGTGTTCAGTGTTTAGTTTGTAAGGGGGTGTGTATTCAGTGTTTAGTTTGTAAGGGGGTGGGTGTTCAGTGTTTAGTTTGTAAGGGGGTGTGTATTCAGTGTTTAGTTTGTAAGGGGGTGTGTATTCAGTGTTTAGTTTGTAAGCGGGTGGGTGTTCAGTGTTTAGTTTGTAAGAGGGTGTGTGTTCAGTGTTTAGTTTGTAAGGGGGTGGGTGTTCAGTGTTTAGTTTGTAAGAGGGTGGGTGTTCAGTGTTTAGTTTGTAAGAGGGTGGGTGTTCAGTTTTTAGTTTGTAAGAGGGTGTGTGTTCAGTGTTTAGTTTGTAAGGGGGTGGGTGTTCAGTGTTTAGTTTGTAAGAGGGTGGGTGTTCAGTGTTTAGTTTGTAAGGGGGTGGGTGTTCAGTGTTTAGTTTGTAAGAGGGTGGGTTTTGTCATCTGTGCAACTGCACTCCCGGGTCAGATGCATGGTGGAGATGGTCAATGTGTTGAACTCATCCAGGTAGATCACTGGTACCAGGTGTGTGGATGCAGGTCTGCAGCAGGAAACCTGAACAAAGGAAAAGGCTTTGTAATGACCCATGGGATCATCGTTTTAAATACTATTCTAACACCATTTTTTAAAATCAAAGTTCTTTTGAGGATTATTTCATTGCTGACATTAGTGAAGCAATGAAGTAATCATTGTATTATCTGGGCAGTTACAACTTGTTCCATCAATAATATAGATTCAATGAAGAATATAGGAAAGGTCCTCATCAGTGTTGTGATAACAAAAAAAGGTTGGAGCCACAACAATAATGTATTTTTGAATTTTACCCATTTGCTTCTTAAGACATTTGCTGTTTCCGCTATAGTCTACCATCTCAATTGTGAGAAAAAGTCAGATAAGCAAGATGCTGCTAAGCCTTAAACCTGTGGCCTTACATAGAGAGATGCACAAGAGCTCCTCGTTTTATCACTTGCTCAGACAAAGCATTCTGCAGATATGGCAGCTGCATGCATGTCCTTATTACTTCTAATAAAAAAGCCTCAAAAGAGTATGAAAAATAAAATAATAGAACATTTAGACTAAAATGGATCTTTGTCAAGTCTACGGAAACATTTTCTTGCTCCGTTTTTTTTCAACTATTTTCCTGACCAGCACCTCATGAGATATGTCCTTCATAACAAACATGCCTTACCACTGGAGGGGAGTCTTGTGGGGAAATGTTGGCCCCACACCGCGGGCCAGCAGGGTCCAACTGCGAGGTACAAGCTGCACACTGGACCAGGGTGAAGCTCTCTGGGTAGATGATCCAGTTTTCCCAGCCCAGGTCTGGCAGAGACACACCACAGCATTGACTAAACATGTGGGTCAATGATTATTCTAAGGCTAAGTGCTTTCAAGTCAAAAACTCACTCAGCACTGACACTGGCGATAGTTGACATGTAATGTACACAAACTACTATATAAACCTTGTATGAAGATCTGGGAGACCAGTTGACAGCAATGTGGACCTGTTGCATTTCCAGAGACCTCTTGCTCAGAGTTCAAGACTGAAACATAGAATGACAATGTTGTAAATCATGTCTCAAACAAGTAGAATCAGACCCAGACGTTTACAGGGTAGAGAGAATTTGATTGTGTATCATCGACTAAGTGCAGTTTGATTCACTGTATGTTTTTATCTGTGAATGAGGTTTTCCAATTTAATTTCATTGTCTTCTTAGCAACAGCTTTACCGTTGACATCCTGGGTTCCCTGAGCATAGCTTGGTTGGGTCTTGAACACAGCCTTCCACTGCTCCCTCAGCGAGGACAGCTCTGTTCCCTCCACCGGGGGCTCTCTCTGCAGGTTCAGCCTTTGCAGGAACAACTGTTTGATTTCTGCCAGTGGCTCCCTTCGGCATCTACAACAAGTCAATAGGGAACTGTTATTTTCATTCCAAAGCTTTCATTTAAATCCAATGTTTTCCAATCATGTTTTCCATAATACACATGGGGCAACATATTGTAATATTAATCTATCTTATCTCGAAAACTATAACCTTATGCCTGAAAAAACAACCTTGTTGACATATCCTCCATCCTTTGACTGTACAATCACTGACTTTCTACAATCATGTTTGATGACAGGTCTTCTTTAGTGTACAGTAGCTATCCCAAGCGTAGCTCACCTGTTAAGTGTGATGACTGGAGTATCAGACGTGGAGACTATAGAGGTTTCCACTGATTTTCGCTTCAGTACGAAAGCCTCTCCCAAAGACCAGCTAGAAAGCACCACCATCAGATATGGCAAGATAATCATCTCTCCTTTTAGGGTGGACAGCCAAGACAGAATCCTTATTAAACAGATATGATGAGGGTCCTTCAGTTGTATTCCAAGAGAGATGCAGTGGGTTAGTCAGTCGACTGTTGTTTAGATGTGCTGGAGTGAAGTGATCCTGGATGGTTTAATGAATATGAATAGGAGGAGATGATGAGGAGTGACTTTATGCCCGGAGTAACAAGCCTGGGAACATCAGTATTATCTATTCATACACCAGGTCGTCCTTGGAATATTTTACATTGTTTGACGTAAGATCGGATGAGAGAAATACCAGAGAGACAGAGAGAGAGAGAGAGAACAATTTGTTATTCTTTGTCTGCTCTTTTTTGGTGTGTGTGTGTGGGGGGGGGGGCAGTCACATACTCAGTGTAGCTGTTGCCTCCAAGGTGATAAAGCTCTCCTTTCCAGCAGGTGTTTTGCAGTAAACACAGAACTGAACACCTCCCCTCTGAGGTAAGAAAAGAGATGCATTCAACATAACCATGCCCTCATGAACAAGTGATGTTGTTTGTGTAATGGAATGCAATCATTATGCATCTTCAGATCTATTATAGTTGACCATTTTTGAAAGCAGTTATCCAGATAGTCAGTGTCCAAGCCACAGTTTCCAAGCCATGTCATACATGTACCGGGGAACAACAGAAAAGGACATGCCTAGTGTCCATAGTGATGCATTAAATCACACAAACACATGGCAACAGACACAGCCAGGCTGCCATCACAGAGGAAGCCTCCAAAAGCAGACTCATTTTCTCTATGTTGCTGGAACACGAAGGCTTTAATATGTCTTTAGACTGGGTAAATATCTGGTGCGGACAGCTGCATCACACCCCTATCTTCTCTAATGACTTCCCTTCATGCTGTTTAGGGTCATATGGGCTATAGTCCATGCAGCTGCACCACGTCCACCGTCCTAACGCAATGTAAACACAGCTAATGTGAAGCAAAAAAAATTAAGTTAAAAAAACATCTTAGTACGGCTTGTTCTCATAAACAGCAGGCACAAACAAAAGCAATACCAGAAATCGTCTATATTTAGAAGAATCATAAAGAATACATAAAGAATACTTTATGTTGATATTAAGACAAATGTCTCAAACTCACTTTCTTGAGGGCTGTTGTGTACAGTATGCATGTTTTTGCTTCAGTCCAGTCAACCATTCAAGGTCCTCACTGAAGACTATGAAACATGCAGACACACATACCGTCCAGGTATTGAGTTTGAGACCTCTGCTTTAAGGTCATTCATAATAAGCTGCATTTTGTTATGCTGTTTATCTTCTTCTACAGTTAATCAACTCCTCCTGTCAGTGGGAGTAAGGCTTGAAGAGTGGGCATCTCTCTCTGTGGCACAGCTGGTCTCCATTTGAAGGGGAGATGCTTGCAGACAGAAACCCACAATACATATCTGCAGTTCAAGGACAAGGAAGCTTTCTCAGGAGACATGCCAAAAACCTCTCTTTGTTGGAGGAGCACCTTACAGTGTAGACTTTATTCAATTCATGGTGCATGGGACTTGGGAGATAACACATGGTGAATATAGACACTTTAAATGAACTTCCTGGGACAGGAGTGTGGGATAGCTAGAATGAGGAATATGAAATGAAAAGAAGAATCTGTGGACGGCCTTCACTTGACATGTTGCTTCACACTTAGTAATAAAATGTTATCACTTCACATTTAATCATTTGCATTATACAAAAACAAGTGGTTTTAACATTAATCGAATTGTATTCCAGTGATTACTTTACATTTCCTTTGAATTACTAAAGAATAATATTGCTATATCTTAGATTAGTATTACCATGCAGTACATAAACATTTGTACTGTTTATTATCTGTGGGCGTGAGAGAGAATATTGCTAGCTGCATTCTATCAGTCTGTCTCATATCCAGCGATATTTAATGAATGCTGACATTTGCAAACAAATTATTTTCCCAAAGCTTTTATAAATCCTCACGCATTTATCCTCACATAACCATGAGATAAACCTCAACATGGAGCTGTCAGCATAAAGAAAAATACAGTGCCTTGTGTAAGTAATGGGACAGTGAAGCATTTTTTCTTCTTTTGGCTCTATACTCCAAACGTTTGGATTTAAAATCAAACAATTCCTATGACGTTGAAGTATAGGCTGTCAGCTTTTATTTAAGGGTATTTTTGTACATGTTTCACCATTCAGAAATTACAACACTTTTTATACATAGCCGCCCTATTTCAGGGCACCAAAGGTAAATAGACTCCAATGGATTTCAAATTAATGTCCAAATCAAGGACTCGTGTTTAGTATTTGGTCAACAAGCCTTTGCATGCAATAACTGCTGAAGTCTGCGGCCCATTGATCCCACCAGACGCTGGATGCTCTCTTCAGTTGTTGTTTGTTTTGAGGTATTTTTGTCTAAGATCTTATCATCAGTCAAATTAAATGCATGCTGATATAGATTGGATTTAAATCTGAAGACTGACTTGGCCAGTCAAGAACCTTCCACTTTTTGGCCTCGAAAAACTCCCTAGTTGCTGTGGCAGTATGTTTTGGGTCATTGTCTTACTGTATGATAAAGCGCCATCCATGAATTTGGAGTCATTTGCTTATACTTGATGCAGACAAGATTTTTCTGTACACTTTAAAATACATTCTGCTGTTACTGTCAGCAGTTACATAATCAATTAAGACAAGTTAGCCAAAAACCATAGCCCCCCCTCCACCATGTTTCACAGATGAGGTGGCATGCTATAAATCTTAGTCAGATCCTTTTTTCTCCAAACTTTCCTCTTGCAATCACTCTGGTACATGACCATATGTATCTTGACCTTTTTCCAGACCTCTGCAGGCTTTGTAGGTACTTTTTAGAAAACTGTAACCTGACCAGATAGTACTCTCTGACACTTTCACTCCTGGAGAGTGTTCCTGATCTGTGGGACAGGAGTTTTTATTTATTTTTTATTAATTATAGTGAGCATTCTTCAGTCATCCAGTGTATAAGTCTTCCTTGGCCTACCAGCCCATTTGCGATTGTTGAGCTCACCAGTGCTTGTTCTTTCTTTTTAATGATGTTCCAAACTGTAGATTTTTGGCATGCCTAAGGTTTTGGCTATATTTAAGATTTGCAAAGATTTCAATATAGAGGGACTATTTCTAAATGTTGAAACCAATATGAACACAATTACCATCAAATAAAAGCTCACAAATAAAATAAAATAAAATAAAAGCTACTTTAACCTCATAATAATTGTCTGATTTAGTTTACAGTCAAAAGTTGAAAAAATGCTTCACTGTCCCATTACTTATACAGTGCGCTGTAGATTAATTTGTGGGGAAGCAGGGAGCTTTTGACGCACACACACACACCCACACCCACACACACACAAATAATTAAATTAAATCGACACATTTACTCAAAAAGCATGAAGCTGTAGTTAAAGGAATAGTTCATTATTTTACACCTTATAGTCAGATGGTTCCTTACCTTGAAAGTAGTCTATGGGCCAGAGTTGTTTAAATAGCCATTACTGAATTCAACTAACATTAGCCACCATTAACAAAAAAAACGACATTAGCCACCGCTAACAAAAAACAATAGGAGTGATTGGGAAACAACAACAAAAAATCACCTGAACATTACTTCCAACCAAGTCAGAGATTTAATTTGAGGTGATGTGGCCAACTCTGAACCATGCAGTTTCTCCTAGCCCATAGACTATTTTTTAAGTAGTAATACGTTGTAAAATAGTGAACCACCCCTGTAATGTTTGATGTCTTGGTATGTTGCAAAACAACAAATGCTACCCTTTACACTAGAGTATGCCATCTATATAAAGAACAGTCTAGCCGCATCAAGTCATTAGCTAAGGTAATCCACTAGAGGCTTGTTGCCTTGATTAAGTGATTGCAGTGAGCCATATGACCAAACAAACCGCACCAGAGAACAAGAGAGCAAGTCAGTAGTGAAATAGTGGAGAATGTTATTATTCACCTCTCTAGCAGGTCTGGTGTAGTATTCTGCTTTCAAAGCCTGACTTGAGAGAGATGCAAAGGCGCAAATGCTTCTGAAATACACCCTGAGACCAACCATTCACGGCCGAAGGACCTTGGAACTTGTTGACAGGGTAGATATAGTGACCAGGTGAGTTATCTACTTTCTTTGGAGGACACCTATGAAATCTAATTTTTAAGTGGTAAGAAAGATGTTTCTCAGGAGACATGCATCATTAAACTGAACCATCAGTTAATCATTGTCTTTTGTGGATTGGAGAAAAGTGATGTTGTTAGATTTCATGTAGCATGCCCATTGAACATGTAAAGATGTCTCTGTTTCTCTCTGGTAGTTTTGAACCTGGTAGAATTGGTAGAATTTAACCTTGCAAAAAGGTCAGTCAGTTATGAAACACAGACACTATGAAGACCTTCAATGTGACAACAACATGTAGTGACCTACTGTGCAATATGATGGCATGTGAATTGACAGGTGTGAATATATTGCAAAACATAAAATACTGTATGTACCATATCCTTGCCAAACTGGCAAGAGTGACGTATTTGGCCTAGTTCATGCTATAAGCTTTCATAGAAATACAGACATAGTCGCTCCAGTAGGATTTAGGCCAATCAGAGGGGTCAGGAATGAGCCAGAAGATAACAAGATTACAGGGTTGTCTAGGTGGACATTACCCTGTACCTGTCTTTCTTTACATGAGATTCCTGTTTTCTTGTCAGTCCCACTAAACTGTGGTTGTTTGTGTCTGGCAGGAACAGCCATGGGAAGTGGCGTCGTAAAGTCGAATCAGATATGCAAACAGAAGCAGAAACCTCAGAAAAGTACACCTGACTTCTTGTACAGTAGCTGGTCTCATATATATATTGTGTGGTAGCTGACAATAGGAAGTAGATATTATATATATATATACAGTACCAGTCAAAAGTTTGGACAAAAACTTGCCAAGAGTGTGCAAAGCTGCCATCAAAGCAAAAGGTGGCTACTTTGAAGAATCTAAAATATAAACCATATTCTGGTTTGTTTAACACTTTTTTGTTTACTACATAATTCCATTCCATGTGTTCCTTCATAGTTTTGATGTCTTCAATATTAATCTACAATGTAGAAAATAATAAAAAATAAAATAAAATAAAGAAAAACCATTGAATGAGAAGGTGTGTCCAAACTTTTGACTGGTACGGTATATATATATATTTTCACATTTTCACTGTCTTTTTTTTTTTATAAACATGACCATACCTCAGCTATTTCAAATCCTCACCTGTATGATTCTATGTTAAATGATTGTATGCCTTTTTTTCTCTTTGCAACACTTCATGAAGCCGTCACAAGTAAGCTAATGCTTCCCTTCCGTAGTGTTTTACATTGTGAGGTAGCTGACAATAGGAAGTAGATTAAATGGTCAGAGCAAAGTGATTCTGGGTCAAGTCTGGTCAGGGTCTTGTTGGAACGTGTCACATACCACTTAAGTCTGTCTGTGATGGCTTCCTTGGGATGTCTCATTAATCCCATGCTTATTTCACCTTCTTCATCTGATCATCAGTCAGTCGTTGTGATCAGTCGTTATGAATCAAAGCCAAGAGCTATTTGTGACCACAGGAACTCAGCTCATCCCGGTCCCTGTCTGCTGCACTTGCAGATCAGTGGACAGATATGTGGTCTTAGTGGCTATTTGTGATCTGTTTTATTTAAGTTCCCAGCGTTCGTATGAACATGACAGTACACACCAAGTGTTGTGCTTTTGATCCTACAAATAAACAGCTCCTCTAGCACTGAAATCGTCCCTTCATGAGCACGACTTTCACACCACCGTTATACTGTACATCTGTGTGTATAGTGGTTCAGTGACTTACCCAAAAGATCCCCAAGAATAGTCGACGTGTGAAGAATTCTAACTAGCTCCACTATCGATTCTTTTTTTTAATAATTCATTGATACAGCACTGCATGGGAAGGATATTACTTCATATATCTACAGCCATAGCTATGCATATACATTCCTATCTGTGGGTCGGGCTGGACCCTCCCGTGAACAGCTCCTCTCTACTTTGTCCTGTAGCGATGAAGGCTGCGGTATTGATCCAGCGCTGGTACCGCCAGTATGTCGCCCGTATGGAGATGAAGCGCAGATGCACCTGGAACATATTCCAGTCTATTGAATATTCTGGGGAGCAGGCCCAAATCAAGGTGAGAAACGTTTTGTCTAGGTTACTGTACATTTATTTTGTGCCCATTCAGATAACATTGGGTGGTTGATACCTCATCTTTATAGAATATCTATGCATAGGAAATATCATGGTCCTCTCTCCCTTCTTTTCACAGCTATACAATTTCCTTGGCTACCTCATGGACAACTTTACGCCTGCATCTAGCACCGAGCGTAAGTTTTATGCTATTACCCTATATTTATGCTTTTATGTTTTTACAATGTTGTTATGTTATAACATGTTGTAATTACCTCTCCTGGGAGATGTCATGTATGTACACAACTATTATTTCCTCCTAACAGGAAACCTGATCTGTCACATCTTCAGAGAAAATGAAGTTTGCCGAGATACAGAGTGGGAGAGGTTCTTCTGCTATAAGAACATTGAGGTGCCAGAGATCTACTCAGGACCCCATCTCACCTTCCCTCTCACAGTGGACCAAGTCACTGGCATTGTGGATGCTTTCAGGAATAAGAGGGTAGGTGCCACCATGTACTCTGTGTGTATCCTTCATTGATGTGATCGGTCACAACCTTCTGAACTCTGTTGTGTGTGTCTGTGACCGTTGAATGAGAGCGATACCTTGAATTTGAATGGTTTAGCTTTATTTATCACAAGTTCTCTTCACTACATAAACCTTTCTCCCAGTAGCAGCTCCACTCGCGGTATGTTCTCCAACTTCTCTTGGAGACATGGAAATTGCTCCGAATGCTGCCAAATATCAGTCGAATCTCCACCTGCCACAGCAAGGAAATCACCATTTGTGGTGAGCGATCAGGGTTTGGCTCAGTTCATATTGAACAAATGTTTTTCTTTACTCCCTTAAGTGATGGACATACCGCTGTGTATTGATTCAGCTTTACTGTATTACAGGTGATTTACATGGGCAACTGGAAGACCTGCTGTTGATATTTTACAAGGTAAGTCATTAGCACTTGCTATATCAATCTGACATTCATCATAACAGTAAAACAGTCACAAAATCTGATATGAGGTGATACTGTACTGTACATTTAAGATATTCCTGTTGTGATTTGTGGTTGTGTACCTTTTAGAATGGCATGCCATCAATGGAGAGGCCCTATGTTTTTAATGGAGACTTTGTGGATCGAGGCAAAGACTCTGTGGAGATTCTCTTCATCCTGTTTGCGTTCCTGCTCTTGTATCCTAGCGACGTTCACCTCAACAGAGGAAATCACGAGGACCACATGGTCAACCTGAGGTCCAGTTCAACATTGATCAACTATAGAGTCAATCTTCTTATCCTAATGTGAAAAGTCGCAGAGTATCAACCCTCTTTTTGCACTTTGTTTAGATACGGTTTCACAAAGGAGGTGTTGGGGAAATACAAGGTAGGTTTTATTTCAGTCTCATGTAGGACTCTAATTGTACTTATAGACTTTCCTTTAAGTTTGTTTACCACATGGCACACATTCTTTATCCTGCTTATGAAACAACAGGGCAATCTCTCTACTTTATTTAATGGCCTCATTGGCATCAATGATAAACTGCAGTTGGCTTTCCACTGCTGTAAGCTTAGAGTTTAACTGGGAAACCCTGTTCACTTTACTAGGGGCATACAATGTGGGTCATGCTTTTATGCAACTAAGAAGATTATATGGTCACCAACCAAGATGTCACCTGTCCTTTAGTGTGTGGGTTTTAATGAGTCAGGAGGATGGGTGACTGCAATTCCACATAGCAGTTTGAATCTCCTATTCAAGTGTTCTACCTCATGGATCTTTATTCATATTTGAAAACTAAATTAATACAGTTACAACTTCCCAGATCTCTGGTCCTTCGGGTGTCACAACTCAGTTTTTGGCCAGAACAAAAAGTTGCTGTTAATCTCCCACAATGGATACCATACATTCTCTTTTTACAGTATCTATTCAACAATGTCGTATTTATGGCCGGGTAGGTCTGACTTTCTCTTGGGGTCTTCCCCCAGATGCACGGCAAACGGATCCTGAAGCTGATCCAGAAGATCTTCAGCTGGTTGCCCTTGGCCGCAGTGATCGATCAGAAGGTGCTGATTCTCCACGGGGGGATTTCTAACACGACTGACCTCTGCCTCATAGCCAGGGTGGACAGGCACAGGGTGAGTGGTGGCCTCTTTCCCCAAGGCTGCTCTACAAACTCATGACAAGAAAGAAAACAACAACAAGAAAACAAACACTTTGTTGCACGGCTAACTAAGACCCTAGATAAATAAGTAAATGGATGTCATTCATTTCATATGTCATTGCTGAAATTCTGGTTTGAGATTCACTCCGTTGTGTTGTTCACTCTTGATGCTCTCTGCGGTGGCTCCCCCAGTATGTGTCAGCCCTGAGGCCTCCTAGGAGGAGGGGCCCGAGCTCTGTGGGACGCTTGTCTATGGACTCAGACGCAGAGGACGACCTGACCAAGAACATCCAGCGGCGGACCTCCCTCATCCACGCCAAACCCTTAGGCGACCGGGACAGCTTCCAGCGCCGCTCGCTCCAGGACTTCTACAACAGGGTCAACAGGACGGTGGAGGAGGACCTGGAGGTGCGCCGGCGTCAGGACAGCTTCCTGAAGGTCGGATACAGCCAGTCCAACAGGAACCTCAATCCTTCCATCTCCTCTGAATCATCTCAGGAATCCACCGTAGACGCCATTAAGGAAGAGTGGAAACAGGTGAATATCTGCATATGTAGCAGAGGAGGTTATGTGTAACTATGATTGTGTGATTGCCTTGGACTTGAGGACGCATGTTACCCTGAAGAGCAAAAGTGAAGTCTTCGGCTCAATTGGCTAACTTGGTCTTGAGTCAGGCAAATTAATCAGGTTTAATACCCACATAATCCTAGTCGGTCACACGGATGTTAACTCAAGACAAGCAGTGATGATGCTTGTGTTTGTGAATGACGCTAAAGTGCCTGTAAGCCAAAGCATCAATAATCCGTCTGCCTTGACAGCTATCTTGTTTTCCAGTTGGCTATCCTTACTATAAGCACATACACTCTGGGACAGGCCTCTGTTTGACAAGGCAATGCCAAGTGGGTATGTCTTGTTCTGGTATTTTAACTCAATGCTACAGCAGGGGGTTACCAGGTGTGTTATTTAATTCTGATTATAAATAATGATTGACGATTAATCTTTCATTATGCAGTGCTCTCTGATTTTGTGTTTCCTGTGAGTTTCAGGTTTGTACCACATTAGAACAGTGGTTCCCGAAACTGTGTAGTAAATCTGAAGTTACTTGAGTGGCAACATTGTTTTACCATGATGTTACACAGTGCATTGGTAATTGCTTTATGATTATTATATGTGCTGTTACAGAGTTGGAATAAAGGCTGATCCCTAATGTTGTTGCTAGAGTCTTTACAGCACATTTCCTACACAGGTATAAGAGGCAACCTCTTAAGCTGCAGTATTAATTTGATTATTGTTTTACTTTATCTCATGTCATGTGTAATATGTTATTCTGAACTATGATCTGAGCATATCCATACAAAACTTCAAGGTGTTACCGATCAAATGACATCCTGCTTTTGCATCTGATCATCATATTTCTAACGTTATAAACTGTTTAGTTTGGGTCTGTTTTTTTGGTAGAAATTAGTCAAATAGGGTATAAAGCTTCAGAGGTTAATGTGACACTCATATACTGTACAAAAACATAATATCTAACCAGAGCCCAGGAAGACTATTTTCTAGTAGCAACCCAGGAAGTTAGGAGTTCACCCCTAGCTTATAACCTACCATTTGTAAAACAGCCACAACCTCTTTCTTTACCAACAGATCCTGGACCTGTTGTGGAGTGACCCCATGTCTCAGGACGGCTGCGTACCCAATGAGGTGAGGGGAGGAGGCTGCTATTGGGGGCCGGACGTCACTGAGGAATTCCTCAACAGACACAACTTGCAGCTCATCATCCGCTCCCACGAGTGCAAGCAGGACGGCTACGAGTTCTGCCACAACCGCAGGGTGAGACAGACATGCTACCAGTGAGATAGAGCAGTATTTATATCAGATCTACTCTACCTGTATCTGGCTCTATGCAGACTGCAGCTTTTAGGTGCCTCAAGGGGTTTAGTAGGGATCAGGGATAGTAGGGATCAGGGGAGGCCATGCATTACAATGAGCCCACCCTCCGATTTCTACCTCCACCACCCTCCACTGATAGGGATGGGTAATGGGATCTTTCAAATGCTAAATCTCTTCATGACCATTATGCTAACATGCCCACCATAGCCCCAAGGGAAGCATGTTATCTGACTTCACTAAGGAGAGCATTAAGAATTACAATATAAATAAGCCTCTCTCTCAAGTAGGCCTAAAGTTGGCTGCATTTGAATACAGTGTCAAAATGTACTCAATTGCAGCAACATCCAAGAACCTATCAAGCATGTAAAAGAGTTCATGATGCTTTGTGCTTATTTTGTATTGTTACTTTTTATACAGGTCCTCACCATTTTCTCTGCTTCCAACTACTATGAGGTGGGCAGCAACAGGGGGGCTTACATAAAACTGGGACCAGACTTAGTGCCTTATTTGATTCAGTATCAGGTCAGCAACATGACTCGAGAACTTACCCAGAAGCAAAGGTAAGATACAACAACAAACAATGGACAATTCCACAATTCCAGTAGCCTTAGAAGGTTTCCCTGTGATACTGCAGTAGACATGAAATCTCAAGAGTGTATAGATATACTGTATATAGAGATAGTATATACTGTATATGGCATATCATTGCTGTCTCTTTGGATGAGATTGGTCTCTGTAACTTGGTGTAGAGATGGAATACTGCTATCTTGGCTCGGTCTCCCTTGAAAAACAGGAGCTGGACTTTAACAATGAAGAAAGGATAGATGCATAAATAAATAAACAGAAGATGCGAGTCTGAGTTCTAATGATGTGCTCTGCCTCTTCTCTGTCAACAGCCAGGGGCGGACGGAGCATTCAGCCCTCAAGGTTCTGCGAGAGCAGTTGTTTGCACACAAGTCAAACCTCATCAGTGCCTTCCAAGACTTTGACGTAGAAAACACAGGTGATCAGTTTCACCATCAAATAATCAAGTTCCAGTGGATCAAGTTTTACTTTGATTGCAATCTAACTCTTACCCCTTTATCTTGTACTCGTCTATATTTCATGACATACAGTAGAATATCTTGCTGTGAAGAAATTTTAGCCTATGCCTTTGTATTGAATGTTAAGCTTTGTAATCCTCATCAAGCAAAACAACAGGTTTCTATCTCCTGGTTTTTAGTCCCACGATTCTATCCCAGTTTCATGAGTAACAGACCTGTGACTTACCTTTGTTGAACCTGATGGTTAACCCAATACTCTATCCCTTTCTCCAACAACCCTTCCTGCCCTCTCTCCAACCTTCTCTCCCTCTCCCCAACCCAGGTCGGGTCTCTCTGACTGACTGGGCCACCGCTGTGGAGAGCGTGCTGCACCTAGGCCTGCCCTGGAGGATGCTAGGCTCTCAGCTGATCACCTGCAAGACTCCTGACGGCACGTTGAACTATCAGGAATGGTTCCAAGAACTCGCTATAAAAGAGCCAAGCATGCAGGTAGTAAAACGGCAAATCATTCACTGTGCCATACTCAGAGGACCACAGGTTTTGTCTCGGCAAGGTCACATGAAGTAGTGTCTGATAGTGCTCTCCTACTGTAGGTGTCTCATCAATGGAATTAGGAGTAGAACCTCTGTTGAGGAAGGTTAAAAGAAAGGGGGCATGTAAGAGTATTGGGATGAAGCCCAAGCTTAATAACTACCTACTCAGATAGTGTCTGTGTGCGGTATTTAGGCATACTGTGTAGCATCCTTTCAGAACACGTGTCACATCATGGAATAAATCTCTTCAAAAAGAATATAATCAAAGTATTCACAGACCATTCTCCCCTTGTCGACCCATTCAGCACATCGAGCAGAGTTTGCTGGAGACCCTGTACCGACATCGCTCCACCCTTGAGACCATCTTCAGAATAGTGGACACAGACAACTCAGGTGAGAATAGACTTTCACTCTTTCTTTTTTTTTTAAACTTTTGCTCTGCTTTTGCTTTGATTGGTCATGTCAATAGCAACAAGAGATTACCTCATCTACAGGTAGTAGAGGATGTAATTTGGGAACTGTGTTTATCCTGGGATGCGTATATGTAGTGTACACATACTGTGAAGCCAGATAATCAGTCTGGTACTTATCGAGGGCAGCCGCCTGTAATCCAGCCGAGGGGGTTAAAGCCAACGTCAGTCAGCAGGTGGTGCCTGCCTCTCCCAGCTAAATTGAGGATTAACCCACTGATCTTCTAGTATGTCATCCAGCCCAACTAAAGCCAGCATTTTCTACGTGTCTTTCCCTCCTCCCCCCCAGGGTTTATCACGATGGAGGACTTCCGGCAGACGTGGAAGCTACTGAGTGCCTATCTGAAGATTCCCTTTACAGAACAGGGTATATCAGACCTGGCCGTCACTATAGATTCCAACAAGGACGGCAACATTGACATCGGCGAGTTTATGGAGGCCTTCCGACTGACGGACAAGAAGAGCCGGCTGGAGAGGGGCCGCAGCATGTTCATGGGCACCGCCAATGACCTCCCCAAGATGGAGGCGGACCAGAACATATGAGGGATTAGTGAGATAAGTTCAACACGACTGATTATTCCTTACCTCAAAGACTGTAGAGGCTAGAGGGGAGAGCTGCTTTGATGACGTACATTTGGACATGGACAACCACAGTAGTGTTGACGATAAGAGGTGATTATAGAGGACGGCCACCTCATACAACCTCCAATAGGTCAAAGTTCAAAATATCAACTTTGAGGGGAGGTTTTTGAATAACCTTTACATCCCAAAGGGATGATGTATCGGGGAAATCACAGTACAGGCAAACATTTGACGAATGAAGAGACAACCATTTGAACAATTCTGTTTTTCCAGAAAAATAAACTAATTGCGCTGGTACACCAATTTATTTCTCCAGACGTGCATACTGTAAATAAAGATCTCAGTTAGTCCACATAGACTGACTGTTATTGGTGCCTTGGCAATAGAAAAAAGATGTTGTTTTCAGTGAGACTATGCACTCATTATGTATTGTGTCTTTGCCAACTGCCAAGTGTTTCCCTGGAGCAGACCTCAAGCTCAATGGCATCACCCACCGACTAATGAGACTTCACAACAGGAGAAGCCATTGGACCAATCACTATAATTGACCTGACAGTCCCACAGTTCCTATCAACATACCCCAAAAATACCTATGGTGACATTGTTGGGTGATCTCAATACATTGGAAAGTAACATTTTGAATGCATTTGGTAAAAATGTAAACAGTACATATATTTTGGATTCATGTTTTTAAACAAACATGATAAGCGTGTGTGTATGGGTAAATACTGCAGAAATGGAAGGCAGTAGTTGTTTGAATTTGACTGGGAGTGTGTGTATGTGTATGTGCATGTGTGAGCTGTGTGTGTGTGTGTGTGTGTGTGTGTGTGTGTGTGTGTGTGTGTGTGTCATAAATAGAATTTTGATCTCTTTTAATTTCTCTCTGTAGAATATCATAGACACATTCAAGCTTTTTTGACTTTTTTTAATCATTCATAAATCATACCAACCATAAATCAAACAGGCACATCAACAAGACCTAATAAAGTCAACTTTTTCCCCCTCCCACCCTCCTCTCACAGGATATCTCAAACCATTAGCTTACAGCCTTATCTGATTACAAAAGCAACCTGCAGGAAATGACTGATAAGACACTTATGTATATAATTGTGGGACAATAAAGCTTTACTGAACTGAAATATTTTGTCTAAAGCGCAGTGTATTTGTGCAATGGGCAGTTCTAAATAACATTGAATGACAGCAAACACTGCCGCTTCTGTACCACCAGGTGGCGCACATGCATCATGTGTAGTTTACTACGCTACATCTGCTGATCAACATGAGGTAATGCTTCTTCTGTAGGCCTACACTTTTGACTGAGAAAAAAGTTCTCTTGCAAATGCTCTACAAAAGTAACCTAACAAATGAAAAGCAACCACATCTTTAGTGATAAAATAAACCTGTAGCTTGCAGCAGTCAATGTATGGCCCTTCTGTACTCCAGGATCACAAACTATTATTATCATAAGCATCAGAAACTAGCATACAACCATGAGCATAGAAGAAGGAGCAAAAGCATCCCTGAAAGAAGTGGAGAAAACCCCACATAAACTAACCTGACGGAGGAAATTTGTGAATGACCTCTGCTCCCCAAAGAGCAATGGGGTTTAAGTCAAGTAAGTCATGGGAGTAGGTTTCTCTAGAGATGAGGAGGGTGTCCCCTCCTGCCACACATGGATTAGTGTTTTTTTCTCTGTTGATGTGGCTCAGTATTAAGCAAGAACATGTAGAACATGTGTTAACATAAGGCCACATTTTTCTGGAAGAGGACTCCCACATTTGTGGGATTCTGCATTTTTGCGTTATTGCCTCTCCCACAATCAGAATCAAACCTACGCCCATGCATATGACACTATTTTCTAAAGGTTTTCAAATGAATGACCATTCAGTCATGTTCAGAGTTGCCTGACATTAGAACAGCTGAGCACTACTTGTCAGCTGTAGGAATAGAGAGGCAGAGAACACGTAACCGAGATAAGGTCCCACACCCACTCACGGCTAACAGTGCCTAAACACGCCTCAGATTCAGTTTAATGGTATGCAGTAGGCTAGGTAGGCTTCCTACAGTTCTAACTGTCAATTTTCAACCGCTATCAACTCTTTCAAAACAGCTTTAGTAGAAGATAAGGGATAAGCCTGTGGAATATGTCACAAACACGACAAACAGGAAGAGGGCCTACCCTCAAACAGCATTAGTCCTATATGCTTGACTTGGACGAGTAGTTAAAAAGTAAACAGGTTCAAACAACTGTCTGTGTTCTTTAGTTTCTCAGCCACGTGAGATCATGTGAGGGTGGTACATTCGGCTATAGACTGAAGTAACATGCCACAGCCTGCCCTCTCAACCCCCGCTCAGTCACAGCCAACCAGCCAGCCAACCTCCCCCCCCCCCCCCCCATCTCACACCTTGGTGACGACTGAGAGCGAGGCTCTGGGAGCAGTGGAGGACAACCATTGTTAATCCTGACCATAGGTGGTCTAGGATACTATTTACTTTGGCTTCTCCTAAAAGCCTGAGTTAAAAACCTGCTGTTGGAGCCCAGGGTTGGAACTGAGGTTGGATCAAATGTAAGAGGGAAGTTTGGGGGGTTAAGATGAGGTCAGTGGTAAGGTTGGAATCCAAACTACTGCTAGAAAAACATTTAGTTAAAGCTTAGAGTTCAGCTGCCCAGAGTGGAATGTTATCAACATTGGAGCATTTCACATAAGACCAACGGACTCATGCCATCTACTGGGGAACAGCAGACTAGAGATCATCTGGGAACCCTCAGGGCTACACAGGCCTCCTTTAGTAAGACCATCCACAGTAAACACTGACTGGCAGTCATCAATATTTAATTAACCTACTGTGTATCATCGTTGTCTTTTTGACCTAGCATGTGAAGATGCGTAAACTTCATGAAAACCCTTCATTTCCTACAGTTATTTAAAAAAAAGATTACTGAAATTCTAACATACAGTGTGAATGAATCTTCACATTTCCTGTGCAGTAAAAAGGCATGCTGAAGTACTATCCAGACTATTAGTAGTGAAATGATCTCTGTATTGGTACTACTGGTGGTGTGTTACATGCAAACAATATAGGACAAATAAAATAGCCATCAACACAAGACTTTGCATTCGTTGCAACTTTATTTTATTTTTTTGCAAATACACTAAAAATGTTTACAAAAGCATTGTAGAAACATTTGTGCAGTGTAAATTATCAAAAACAAAAAATGAATATTACTTAGAAATCAACTTTGCACCTAACATGACATTGAGGATTGTCATTTTCAGCAGCAAAAGAAAAATTCTCAGAAGGAACATGAAGTGTCTGTTAGTTGGTGAATCTGAGACTAAGGAACGTATAGACGCAATCGGAAATAATAACATACAGTTGCTACACTGCTTAAACAAATTCATACTTGAAAGCAAATTAAGGAAAATAAGGATGGTATGGCACTAGCGTTCATCCCTGAAGGAGGGCTTCATTCATCTATGGGTTAGACTGCATGTATACTTCCCTAGTGACCACCGTGGCACAGAGGCAATCTCCCTACACATGTATACAAAGATAATCAGCCTTCCAATATATCATTCCAGTTTGACAATACAGTGCATTGGCTCCACGAAAATAGGTCTAACATCATTATCATCATCATCATCATCCCCACACAAACAATTCACAACCATCAAGGAACTGTCTCGCAGACATTTTGGGGGCTGTGACACTCACACTGATATTTTACAATGTGAAATACTGTTCCATCTTTACACTTGTCTTTGTGTCAGTTGGAAAATAATGAAATAATAAAAAAAAAAAAACTGAAATGTACTCTATGACCCCAGTTGAATTTTTACAAAATTACTATACTGTACTTAAAAAAATATAGAAATGAAACTGGACCACAAACAAAATAAACAAACAACCAAAAAAAAAAAGTTCTGAAAACGTAGATACCCTTGAACATATACTGTAGTATACATAAATATTGTGTGGCTGATTAAAAAACACTTATTTATAAACATTTCATTTTACATAACCTTGTATTGCTGTGTCAACACATAATACTGAGTGATTTTCGCACATTAGAGCCTTATTTAACCTTTAAAGACCTTGCTTTTGTGCAGAACAAGCAATACCGATCACCATAGTCTCTGAAATACTTATCGAATTGTAAAAAAAAAACATTTTTTGCCTTGTTAGGAGAAGCACACACAACTCAAACACTGTTGTTAAGACTGCACTTGGATCCTGGCACTGTTTTAAGAAGGTAGGCGGTGGTGGTGGTGGCACGACCGTTATCTCTCAGGAGAGTAAACGTGGAGCTGGAACAGATCTATGTAGGTTATCTTTGGTCAAGCACGAGGGAACCAATGGACTTGAATGATTGGACTCAAAGGTCAGTGGGCAGGGGGGGGGGGGGGGGGGGGGCGGCGGGAGTCTGACAGAAATGGCTCAGGTATGTTAAACACACACACACGCACAACTCGCAGGTTTAAGGTCTTTAGATTCAAGTCAATAAGGATGGTGAAGATATACTGTGATTATACAAGTACAGCAAGTTTGCACGAGGCCATGATTGCCTGTATGTAGGTTCTCTCCAGTTGGAAAAGAAGGCCTACTGTGAATGGTTCTTGATATATAAATCATGACCACAGAGTTTAAAGTAGATCCCTAAAGCCATTTGTCTGACAGGCGCCTCGAAACATTATCCTTAATGTCACGACCAAACTAATGCTTCAACAGCTCTCCTTCATTTGTTTACTAGGGCATCCAGCAAAAACTCCATGGGCGGAGTTTCCAGTTTTATCAAACCCTATCATTACCCGCAAAAACAACTAGGACATGAAATAATCTGAACATGGACAACTTTTGACCGACTAAGATTGGCCACAACTGAGTGGCAGTAACACATTTGAAAAATCGTGACACTTGATGTTACAATGTTGCTATCTATAGTTACTGTATCTGCTATTTCCAGTAAACGACAGCAAGCTCTGGGTTGTATCCTGTGCTCAAATATTCCTTGACATCCAAGACTGGCGTTACAGAGGCCTGAAATATCAAATTCAGAAGAGTTGATACAGGTTTCTGTGGAACACCCCAAACAGAATGTGAGCACCCATGGTTATCCATAGACAAAACACAAGTCCATTGGTTATGGCAATTATTAGCAGCAATAATAACAAAACTCAATGGACTGAAAAGCAAGTAACAAAGGCAAAGTAGCTATCTACAATAACACCCACCACAGTGAAGACGAACCTGGGTGAACCACTGAAATGCACATTAGAACCATTGCATTTACATTGAAATGACCCCAAAAAATAACACAGGGCACAATTTTGGGGGGGAAAGTGCAGGAATCACATTTTCAAGTTGACAGTATTATGGCCTTAATTCATTTTCCAGAAGCAACCGGCAAAGGCTTAACATGACAAGACTACTGACAGACAGCAACGAAACACATCCAACAGAAGACAAACAGAGATTCAAGTGCCATGTTTGTCTGAATACCTACAGCTCCTTGGCTTACCAAATGACTCTTGTTTCGACATAACATGCACAGCAGAAAGCGGTGTGCTGGGCCTGACTGTTTATTCTATGATTCCACTTTGAAATACACAGCATCCTTCTGTGTTTTAACAGGATACTGTCTTTGTATGAAAACCTGGGTCACCTTGTTAAAGGATTGTTTAAGCAATCCTATTGTGCTTTCTCTAAGTATCTGTGCAGATGCACAAAGTGGTCGACACACGTTCAAAATTATAGTGTCTTCAGCACACCTCTGACTAGCTGGATCTTAGTCAGAGGTATTTCCCCTTTACATATGTACAATATCTCCAGCTTTCTTTTCTTCTTCTTTTACCATATTAACATAAAGAAGTAACACAATGAAAAGTTGTAAGGCAGAAAGTAGGTTCAAGTCTCCCTTGTAAGTTTTGTGGGTGTTTTTTTTCCTCCATTTTCTGTATTAGATGAAAGCTGGCATATCTACTTCAGACTAAACTGTAGGTAACATTCCTAACAAGTCAGCAGCTATCTACTAATGCCTTAACGTTTGAGACTTAGGAAATGTAGTCAAGGTCTCCAAATGTCTACTTCTTAACTAATGTTTAGAAAAAAAAAGACAGGGGAAAGGACGGGGACAATCTAAATCACTAGTATCTCAGGTGTCATAATACTACTGTCTGCATCAAGAAAAATAGTCACCTATATTCCATCAAAACAGAACATTGCAGTGAGACAAGCACTTACACACACACCTTCACAAATTCTGTTTGATTATAGGATACAAGTGGTGTGTGTGTGTGCACTGATTCATATCAGAAAAAGGCAAAAATGCTATTTTAAAAATAGCTTGGCTCAGTCTTTTTTTTCTTTTTCTTTTTTTTTTCCATACAAAAGGATATGGTAAGTCAGTCCACAGTTTTGTTAGCAAAACCATCTATACTCTGGAGCCCGCAGACTCAGGGAATACTAGTCACTATTTCACTATTTGCACAGGTTATCTGGTGGCTTGGTTTAGAGGTTAATATCACAAACACTGATGGAAAAGAAATCTTAAATAAATAGGACCCTTTGTTAGAGAAGCCCCTTCCTTGTTCAGGTGAATACTAACTGTCAGTGCTCTTGGAGCCCTGTGAGAAGGCTGAGGACTGCTCAGGGGATGTTGCTCAACGAGCATACGGTACAGCCTATGCTACTTATTCCCTCAGAAGAGCAGACAATACCCAAAAGGCTTGTCCTGGCCGGGGCGAGCCTGCGTTTCCCTCATGAACCAGTGCTGAGCCCACCAGAACAGACAAGAAGAGACAGTAGGAGTTGTGTTGCAGTATGGCAGGAAGAAAGGCCATGCTCAGCAGGTAGAGGAGGACAATCAAGAGGGTCTTTGAGAAGAGCAACGTCTTGATTGACAACATTTATTGGGGCTGGCCCTCAAAAAAGTGAGAAAAACCCTGGTCTATAGCACGCCCTAACACGGCTCCCTCCCACCCGGCCAGCCTCCATCAACACTTCTGCGCCTCCACGGGAGACATGGCGATGTAGGAGCCGTTCCTCATTGGCTGGTTGTTGGTGGTGCTGGTGGTGGTGGTCGTGTGGTTTTCTGAAGGTTCCTCGGGTTTGTCACTGACTTGAGTGTAGGCCGTTTCATCCTTTGCCGTCTGGAGAGGGAGAGGAAATTTTTTTTTGTAAATGACAAGACAGGCAGTCTTCAAACTAATTTACAAACTAACTATGTAAAAATATTTTACACACATTATCATCCAATGTTAAATGTAATCATATCATATATAATCATATCAGACAAATGGTCAATGATTTATGAATTCACATCATTGTACAAAACCACAACTATTAAACTTTACACCCAAAATATTTCACAAAATTAAAACAATCATTATGAAGCAAGAATCAAAATAAATATTTGACCCTTAAGGATAACTATTGATGAAGATCAATAATAAGCAGGAATATCTAACAAATTAAAGAAAATAGCAAACGGGCAAAATTAAGACTTACAGTAAAAGAATGAAAAGCTTCAGTAAAATCAATGCGTTTTACTTCATTCTAAAACAGAAAGGAAAAAAGGGGGGGTTACAGAAAATGTAAAATCATAGTACGGTTACTATACAGTTCCTTTCAGTCATTGATTGAGCAATTTCAAATACCAATCTCTGTCTGCTGTATATAAACTAGTTTGTTATCTTGAACACAATTTGTCTGTAGCTTAACATTTTAGGGGGAAGACCTCAAGTATCTAAAAATCGTGGGTGGTGAATGAGGTCATGCACAAGAGTTAGGGGGACTAGCCTAGACAAACACAGATAAAGTGTTGAAAGTACACTGCATATCCTGGGGATTACTACAGTTCACTGGACTCTGGTGCTAAAGGTAGCCATTAGGGGTTGGGGTGGAATTCCTTTTCAATTCCGGAAGTGAATTGAATTCCAATAAGGTTGAAAAAAAGCACCTTAGTTTTCAATGACTTTTCAATACCTTGAACAAATCTGAGTATACTGTACTGTATGCTCCAATAGCCAGCAACTCAAATGTGTGTGTTCTTTACATTCTTCTGCAAAATGAAAATAAAAAGCTTTAGAATTGAAAAGGAATTCATCCCCAACCCCGGTAGCCATAGCTGGCTGCTGATATGGAACTGCTAAAATAAGGTACATATGTTCTGCCTACTGACATCAGTTTGTTAAACTATTTAAGAAGGACAGCAAGAATAACATTTCATCCAGGTTTGGAAATAGCACATGCTGACTACAGCTCATAAGGTTCATGCATCATGTTAACATGCAAGTGTTTTGAGAAGACCTTCACCAGCCCAACCATCAGAACAGTTAAAACATGCAAGAACACATTCAAAACTAAACCTTTTTTTTTTTTTTTTTTTTTTTTTTTTTAAATTGACTCATATGACAACCACTGATATTATGACTGCATTACTTTCACACCAGGAGAATATGAGGCCAGATTCATTAACATGGTTTAAGGTCTTACCTTCTTCTGGCGGTTTCTGCAGACCAGGATGATGAGCACCACCAGCAAGATGGCTCCCATGCCCACGATGAGCAGGGGGAAGTTGGACACCAGCGTTACGATGAGCAGCAGCGTCCTCATCTGGGAGGCAGACTCATCGTCAATGGTCGCCGTCTGTAAGGGGAGGGAGATTGCGATGATGTCATTAACTGGTATAACTGGCATTCCCCTAGGTTTCACATGAGTCTTAGAATAAATCAACAGAACAGGCTGACTTGCATCTTGGTCTAAAATGTTGTATCATAAATATTTTCTTTTACCTCATTGACAAACATGATGGGGAAAATGGTCTCGTTCAGGTGTTTGGTTTTGCTGTGAAAGAGAAAATATGCTGTGAGGACGCCAGGTTCAACAACAGGCCTTCTCGGGCCTCAGAGAAAGTGAGTGAAAAAGGTCAAAAGAAAATGCGTAGAGAACACATAACAATTTGTAGAGGTTTCATCATGTTTTAACTTACGGGAAGCCTTGAACTCTGTTCAGAATTATATTGAGCTGCATTCTCTTGCAGGCACGGATGGGAACCCCAGTCATCTAGAAATTAAATTAAAACACATTAATTAATTAATCGGAATTAGGAAATATGCATTCGTTCAGTTACAACTTCACCTTTCCATATAAGATATATTGAAAGTCGACAATTGCAATTTGCCTCAACAAAATAGCTACACGTTTATAGACAAACAAACCCTTGACCAAACAGAATATAGGGTTAATCATCCCAGCTCCCACAGACTTTAGCACTATATAGTAGACAGTAAATAACAGTCGATTCATACCGGGTTAAGGTCCAGATATGTCTCATGCTCCTCTTTATTGGGGGTGAGTCCTTCAACACCATATATGTACTTGTCTTCAGCCTGATAGAAATGAGGGAAGGAGACCACGATAGGTGCACCTACAAACAAACAAGAGAGGGGGGGAAACATGATATGAGAGACAATCAAGACAAGCAACCCTTTATGGTCGGGAACTATGACAGATAAGTGAAACAAAGTTAAGAAATAAATAAAAAATGGGGGACAGGAAACAACAAAGAGAAAGGTTCGAGTTAGCAGGTGCTATCTAGTATTGTTATCCTAAAAAGAGAGAGAGCAGAACAGATAGTGCAGCAATAATAAGCTTTTACATCCTAAAACAACCCAATATATATATATATATGAGATCAGCATGACCATCTGAAGGTCCACATGGTACTTCAGCTGATAACTCTCATGACAGGAACTAATATGTGGACTTCATACCAACTGACTAAAAGACATTAACAAGGAATCAGGCCTAGTTTACTCCAGAGATCCTGAGATCACGGTGATCACCCAGATCCTAAGGATGCTATGGAACTCTCCATTGCACCACACTGAAAGCGGAAGTTTACGTGTCTGGGACTTCAAAATAGCACATTCACTCTTCTCACGGGACTAAGCGAAAGGGTACAACGGTAGCAGATTGTCTTATAGCAGGAAATCATATAGAGATGGCCTTATCGTAGCACTCACGTTCTCAACAAGTTGAAGTGCTTTACAGCCCATCATCCAAGTTAACCATTAACCATGTATGGATTCGAAATCTAGCTCCTCAAACAAGAGCATGTTTGATACGCACCCTGCCGTGATCGCGGTTGAAACTGGATTGATTTGAGTGTTTTTGGAGTGTTTTTTTTTTTTTGCAGTTTAAAAAAGGTAGATCATGGGGTTTGCCTATTGAACACCTGCTACAGCAACCAGGGGCAATCCGGGGCAATGAACTGTTTCTTACCTTCTCGGCAAACAGCGACTTTTAACACACCAGTGCCAAGACAGTCACCAGCTGGCACACAGAAGCCGGCATTGGTGGGGTTGTCTTGAGGACTTTGCAGGACGTCGCTTGGGGGGGCAAAGCGGTAGGCTGGGATGCCTTTCACCTCCACATCCTTTACATACGCAAGATGGATAGACCTAGAGGGAAATAGACACAGAAATAAATACACTTACATATAATAAATGAACATGTGGGACTCCCTGAAACACAAGTGTTAAATGTATCAGGTTTTGGGTATTCTTCATTTGTTTGCTGCACATTTAATCCCAAATGGAGCTTTTATGGTGTGATCACATGTAGTCAAGCATTGTGCTGAATGCTTAATGACTGGGGGAAAAAGTCCAGTTTCCTTGATTTCTTTCTTGAGTCAAAGCTTCTCACACAACATTGAAATTAGGTTATTTTTTAGATCTGGATCATACTAACCAGGGTGAGGTGTTCACTGCTGAACACAGCAACACTTTATTAACCTCACCTGGATATGAGTCACCTGAGGTTTCCCACTAATTCTACTGCCTCACTCATAATTACCTAAACCTCTGCCTCACTTTGCTTTGCTGCTTTGGCTGTAAACAAACCATAAACCCATGTAGATTTGGACTGGATAAAATGACATACCGGCAGAGGTCAGCAGCAAAGATATAGAGCAGCTCGTTCCTGGACAAGAGTGGGTGGAACATACTGCCATCTGTCCCGTTGATCATGTTGCTCTGGTTGGACGACCACCATGACATTTGTCTGTCGAGAGAGGAAAACACAGGCATAAGAGACTTCAACATGTAGACATCATTTTACACAAGGTTTTAGAACATTTAAAACATTCAATAACTTCATGTGCAGATTCCATTCAAATTCCCTAAAAAGTCATTTAGGATATTCAAACACATTTTGCACTCTGCTCTTCCCTGACAGGGGGGAAAAGGTTTTTTCCTTGGACTTTGAATACTTGACTTGGCCAGATCCCAACTCATTCCCGCAAGGAGTGCCCCCACTGTTGTGGGGTAAGGATCAAAAAGCAAAAAGCTGACAAGAGAAATTTGTCCTGATATCCATTAATTACAACAACGTAAGGGGGACTATTTGAAAAACAAGAGGGCAAAAAAAGATTGAGGGGAAGGGATTTCTTTCTCCCTCATAACATTTACAGAACCATAAGACGTTTCCCATGCTTTACCTCAGACTGTTCCACGTGTCGACCTTGCCGTAGTCCATGAAGTCCTCCTCACCGGTCAGGAACACAAACTCTCCATCGTGAGTACCATTTTTCTAAGAGGAAAAAGGATAGGGACACACAGTTCAGTTAGACTACTCAAAACAAATAAATCAAAAAATGTCCAGGAAACGGTGGACAGGTACAGAATTAGAAGCAGTCACATCATCTCCTGACGAGCAGCACTTGAACATCTTCCTCTGAAGCTGTAAAAACACTTTGGGAAGGTACTTATTTACAGCTTACAGGAGTGATGTCTGAATAGAAAATAGTCCATCAGGATGAATATTGCTCTATATATTCTCATACATAAATACTATTCCTGTACCTATTCTCTTCAGTTTCCCCTTCTCAAATTTCAGTGAGGTCCCGACAATTGCTGGTTAAACTGCAATATCTGCACATTTTCATCATGTGATGCCAAATTGCGGACAGAAGTCTCAGAGAGAAAAGGGGAAGTGAGCAGCTTCATCAGCATATACCATTCTCACTCTTTCCATCTCTCAGCACCTAAGGTTCAATGACGTTTAGAGGTTTCCTTCCTGTAAAAATCTCATACGTGATCCCAGTTTCAAATGCCCTGTACTAACCCTAACCCTAAAGACCTCTTCATCTCCACTACCCCCCTGTACTAACCGTAAACCCTAACTCCTAACCCTAACCCTGGTCTGAGAATAGATAACTTTATCTTATGATGACTGATGGATAGATGAGTCACTTACTTAAACAAATGTATTTGTTGTAAGTCGCTTTGGATAAAGGCGTCTGTAAATGCCATAAATGTAAAATGTAAAAAAACAGGGCTTACCTTCCACATCAGCCCAAAGGTGTCGTCCACCTCAGGCTTCATGGCGTGGATACGGGAGAGCAGAGGGTCCTTGAAGCCCCACAGCACCTGGTGGACGGTGCGGGTCATGAAGATGTCCACGCCAATCGAGTTCATCCACATGGACACAAAGGTACGAAGCAGGAAGGGGTACGAGTTCAGCTCGCTCATCACCGCCTGAGAGAGAGATAGAGAGAGAGGATTAGAGCTGACATAAATGTCCACTTGTAAAACAATGAGCAACGCTCCATTGTCAATGGTTTGTTGCTGTTGGCCTGGTCTGGTTCTTGTCTTTGAGAATTGGACAACGTCCACGCAAGTGTCATCGACACGTAACAAGTTAGTAGGAGCAAGTTCTCAACAAGTCAAAACAAAGCATCGAACGTAATGGTTGGAGAGTCGATTGGAATAATGCTGCACAAGGAGTGTCAACACAGGGTTGCAGTGGTTACAGTGTGGCTCTCAAAAGGGTAAAGTTGACTACAACACAACAGGATACACTTATGCAATGACTCGCACCCATGTGATTCCCTTGCATTGCGCTGTACTTCATATACCACAATACATACAAATTACAGTTTGTTAGTGAGCACTGTGCACAAGTATACCAAACCAAGGAGGTGAAAGTAAAGATCAAGAGAGACACTCACTCACACACTCATTAACTCACCACAGCTGGGATGTTAACAGTCCTCACAATGTCCACCTCAGGATTACCCACTGACTTCTCTGGTACGAAGACGAAGCTTTTGGGGTTCAGGGCGTAAACCTTTGTCCCATTTTCGAGGAAAGTCACATTTTCCCTTGGTCTGTATTCCCTGTAATAAAGCAGGAAGGCAGGGGTCAGGTCAGTCCACACAGATGTCTTTGATTTGGTATTTAACCAGTTCAAGCGAGACCGTGATCAACATGGAACAAAATTCAGTTAATATGGCTTTGCCAAGACCGGCATTGCCCTCCCCCTGATCAAAAGAATAGCTCCTAATGCAAACAGACATCTTCTCCTATGAGAGCAGTGAGTTCCTTATGCACCTACCTGTAAGTATAAGGCCCAATCTGAGAGACTTTTGCCTTGCCCCCGGCCAAGAACACCTCAGGGTTGGTAACATTGAAGAAGTAGTACTCCATGTAAACTGGGGGTGGCGGGTTTTTCCACGACTCAAATACTTGGCTCGTCTCCGATAAAGTCATTTCCTACACAAAAAATATCAGGAAAAAAAAGAGTTACGAATCAAGGATGGACATAACAATGACATCTTCATGTGTAATCTGTTTAGCGTTGTACATTCCTGAGGGATAGAGAGGGAACACACGGCTGAAAGCCATCTGCTTTGAACGGTTTGTCCCTAAACGGAGGGTATTCTGGCTTTCAAAGCCCATTCCATTTTGACTAGGCAGCATCATCCATCAACAATCCTTTTCAATGTATGCCAAAGGAGAGCCCATAGTGCAGGTCATGTCAAGACCCAGTGCCAGGCCTGCACACCAGAACTCTGGAGTAAGGGGGAAAAAGTCCTTCACAGGTGAATAACTGTCAGGACCAGTAGAAACCGCCAGAGCGGCATAGAACGAGCTTCAGCCTATGCATGCCTAAGTAGAGCTACTTTTTTTTGTACACAAGGCCAATCGTCAAATCAGCCCACCTACCATTATAGCGGCATTTGGGATTGAATAAACAATAATATAGGCTAGGCTGGCATCGCTATCAGATTAGTCATTTTAACACAAGAATAATTGAGCCCAGTTTCACGATAGTCGCGGCAGGGCAACCTCATTGATAAGAATAAAAGAAGGCTCCCAATGTTATTATTGATACGCCCATGGTCATGAATAGGATTGTCTGACCACAATTTATGTGCCACGACTACTGTATGTTTTTGACAAGCGTCAATGACCAACTGTAGACACTTATACAGTTATACTATACATTCCACAATAATTAAGCCTAGGCTATTCAGGTTAAAACCTAATCAGAGGTAAGGGTGCGTAACGTGTCATGCCTGAACTAGAAAGCCTGTGGCTTTTAAACCAGTTTATTTAACTGTGGATAACGGATAATGACTCACTGTCATTGACTTTGAAGCATAAAAAGACATGCTAAAACATAGTTTGGTAAAGGTTAAGAATGTATTGTTTACAGTGTCTTTCGGGCTTCCACTATAGGACTAGCGTGTAGAGAAACGCATCGCTGAGAACTTCAAATTATTTCCCATTCATTCAAGGGGAGATTTCGAACTTCAAGTGAGAAATGTCTCACTTCCCCAAAGTGTCCTACATATAAGGAGTCCCTAATTACTTTCTCTGTCCCCTGAGTAAAGTGAGGTGTACTTGAGAAAAGGTCTTAAACATTCGCACTGCTCATTCATTCTGATCTAAGGTCTAAGAGACACTGACTGAAGAGGAGGATGTAGCCTCGCTTTCAAACAGGCGCTGCTCAACAGGGATGCAAAACTGCTGTTTCCTGCTTGGTTCATGACTAAAGGAGGTAGAGTTACTATGTAGCGGGTATGATACCCAAACAACATCTTAAAAAAGGTCAGCATAATATGTTGCCTCATCCACACACACATTCTAAAAGACACTAGGCAACTGGGCCAAAGGTCACTCCTACTCACTAGCTTAGCATTGTATGGGGAGCAGGTGCCATATGCGTATACATATAAATAACAAAACAAAAAAATAACATAACAAACCATACATTTTAGTAGTAGGGCTTACTGGGGGAGTGAAAAGTTTGAAGAACAGGTCATGGGAATCAACTCTGATGTAGTTTAATATTTAATGTTGTACAGCACAGCATGAATGCTGTTGAGTCGAATATCACTTAGCATAGCAATGTCCTGTGTATCTGAGAGGTTTTGAAATATGGAACAACAATGCCAATGCTTTAAAGCTAGGCTATTCCACTTCTAAGACCCTATCAATCTAAGCCAGCTAGTCCAATGTTCTGTGAGAAACACAACCATGTTCTCATCATTGAAAGATTAGGCTACATCAAACTAACAGACACAGAACGTTCAATTATGAATTATGAAATAGATACAACTGTGGTCCATTCAAATGTATACTTTTCATGACACACCCTTACCCTGTAACATTAGATAAACCCAATAGTTCAAGACTAGATGAACTAGAAGAATTCCTATGTTTACCAACCTTGAAAAAGGAAGGTCTCTCAAAGGCCTCCATAGATGTCATGACATCATTTATCTCCTTGAAATGTTTAAAACCTTGATTACAAGCAAGTGAAGGTTGAGGTTTATCAATCTAATCTAAACCTCACTATTTTGTTTGCTATCGAGTGGGTGGGTGGGGTCACACGATAAGTGTTAAGGACATAACAACAACCATAAAAAGTAAATGCCATCGAAGGAAAAACATACAGCCTATTGGGTTGGACAACGGTTCTATACACTTAAACATCATTTCAGTGAGCACTCATCAGTTTCACTTCTTGCGTTGTTTTCGTAACTATACCCTCATACAGGAATATATTTGTGTGGAAAGTAAACATGTGTAAAGTGTATAGTTTGATGGGTCGAGCCATCCTTTTTTTCTCAGCAGAGCAGTCTCTAGAATAGATTAGGGCTGGAAAAACAACAAAACATAAGACTGCTCTCTGAGCAAAAAACCTGCCTCCAGGCCAAGTCCGTTGGATTCCCAACATGAACTTAACACTTCTCTCCTCCACGCCCTTTTACCAGATGCGCTGAAGTCCTGTTCTGGGAAGTTGACTAGAGTATCATGACCTATGAATCAACATCTCACCAGCAATACAGACACACACAAATACAGACATTTTTGGTTTTGATGTTGAAATTATAATGTTTTAAGTTTAAAAAAAATGACTTGGCGACACTGTCAGCTGCAATGCCCACATTAGATCCTGTTTCATTGTAACATTATCAATGTTATGTTTTGATTCATTAACTGGATGATATCATGTACACAACTTGTTTATACAACCCATACATGTCTACATTTAAGAGCAGCAGAGAAACTGTGTCATGAGATCGTAGGCTATATGTTTAACAGCATTATGTTGTGTCCTCTCTCTCTCTCTGTGGTCACACTGACATTTCTGCTGAGGTGGACATGGCAGTTTTAAAGGGAAATTTAACCTGTTCAGGTCCGATAATTATGGGGATTTGGAATTGCGTGGAATGCTCAACCTGGTAAACAGGCTACTGTTGGGGGGGAAATAAAATGACAAGTATTTCAAAGGGAAAGGGACTCCCTCCGCCGAGCATTCGCGGACTGTCTCCCTTCCCCCACCCACCCCATGTACACTCACACCTCCCCCAAGCATTCCCACTGACTGAGATTCCTACCCTACTACAAACCCTGACTGATCCACCCAATAAACCACGAGGAAAGCTTATCTAGCTTAAAACCCCAAATCTCCTATCGGTTATGTGATGAGACAGACAGGTAGATGAGGTTAACACCCATCAGTAAAGATGCAGAAGTCAGTTTCTATTTCAAACACTCATGATCATAATGTTTGATGAAGCTTGGCTTTGAGCACGATCGAGCAGTTCATGTGATCATGTGAGCAGTTCAGGCTACGGTGTGTATATATTTATTTATTTTTAGGGGGGGGGGGGGTTCGCGTCTATCACACTGGTACCAGCACGCTGTGACACCAGCATTGTACATCATCCACTCTATCATGATCCATTATTATTCCTTCTTAAAAAGAATCAATATTGCGAGTTATGAATGTTTCATTAAAAGGTTGCGTTCCTTCATTTAACCACAAAAACACTGTATAGTGATAAAGAATGCAGCACATTATTGGCGACCTTGGAACCATGCGTGGACCGCAGGTCCATTTGATTCAATGACTGGCATTGCAGATGCGAATTGTAGCGCTGTAGAACTCAATGCTGAAAGGGATGGAAAATGTGAGTCACTTACCGCTGATTCTGGTCAAACAACGAACAAGTTATGAATTAACTAGCCAACAAACAAATTATGTTAGAAACTGAAATAAAGTTGGAACTCACCTTTTTTAACCGGGTGTGAATCATTGTTTGGAAGACTTGAGCCACGACCAAGGCAATCCCCACAATTAGTAGATGAGCGCAGACAATCCCAGTCGCGTAAATTGCACAGGATCTCCGAGTCATGATGCCGGGTAGCTATCAAACTTATTTAGTGTAATTACTTATCAGATAATACTAACGTTAATACTATCGGTTTCGACCACTTGGATTTCTCGTCCTCAAAAGCAGGTGCTACTTCTCACTTTTGCATCATAGAGAACAGGTCAACGTAAAACCATGAAGCAAATTCAAAAATTCGTCGCTGACTGAAATCGTTCAACCCTTTTGATATGGTGCTACCTAATGTCCGTCTGTCTATATTCTGTAAAGAAATACTGGTACTTTCCTCAGTCCTGGTAGATAGCTGACACATTCGGTCCAAACCCGGTGTCTGCGACTGCCTTGTTCGGAAGCAAGGGGAGAAATAGCAGCTCACGGCTCTAAAGGAGTAGGGGAAGAAATCTCCACTCCCTCCTCTCCTGATTCAAATGAAGTCGGTTATGCGAACAGCGTCGTTTTTGGTGTCTGGGCGGTGGTGGGTGTGTTAAAAGTGTAGCGGGCTCCCTGTGTGGCTGAGGTCACCGTTATATTGCACCATACAGCACATAAAAGCACAAAGTAAATAACGATTTCCCTTTGATTTTCCCGATAGCACAATAGTGTTTATTTTATGTTTGCATTAGATCTAGCACAGATTTGAAAGTAAACTCCATGAGGTGAGCACGTCGTTTCCCACCAGTTCCTTTCATATGATGGGCAAAGTCGTATGATTTCGATGTATATTCAGCGTGTAGTAAAGTGTGAGGCCAACAACGTGCTGACTAAAGAGCTTATGAATGAATTAGAGACGCATGCTCATTCACATGAATGTCACCCGAGTGTTAACTTTGTGAACTGAGTACAAGGGCGTGTAGCCTGCAGATGCCACGAACAAAGTAGGCCCACCTTGCACAAGGCAAACAAACTGTTCTGGATATTTTTAAACATGGGAATGCAAGAGTGTCTCAATTGATGAGTTCGCTAAAATGGCACAATGACTGACCACGCTGCCCTCATCATACAAAACAAATGGGGAGCCACCGACCGTTACTCGTAATGTGAATTCCGCTATCTCGCCTCATGTCTCCTTAAATAACCACAGCATGAACATGAATAATGTGTTATTCAGCGAACCAACGATAGTTGACGTGAACCTTTTGTTCACTGAGCAGTGAAGCTCATTGGCTAGCAGACTCCCGGACCACCATCTCAAGACCACCCCCACTGAGTTGTGATTGGACGAACGCGGTTTAGTGCGATGCAGAATTTGATCGACTGATTTCGGGGCGGGGCTCATATAAAGGGGGAATTGTCCGAGTAATTCACCAGCACCGAATCAGATGTTCACCAAGAGCAAGACTGAACATCTTTGTTTTGTTCACTACTCAGTCCCAGCTAAGGTGAACAGAAAAAGAGAGATGTAAAATGAGTATAGACAGACATCTCTAAATAATGTATTACATTCAGATCCCTTACCCGTTGATACACCCCCCTCCCAAAAAACAATAAATAAATATGTATAGCATTCATAAGTGCATCCTTGATTCCTCAACAATTTCTGCCTAAAACTAGACTATTGATGCCCAGAAGTATCATCCACTGTAATTCATGACATTGTGAATTGTATGACTTAATGCAGACAAATCTATCCTTCACAATTCTCAGATCAACATGTGTACTAGAAACAACACTTAATCATGATGAGGCAGTGCACATAAAAAAATACATGCCCAATGTATTCATGATGATAACACTGTAAATCTAACATTCCTGTAAGAATCTGAAATATGAGTGTGTTTATAAAGGAGGATGTGCGGCACATTTGGTGAGAGTGTACATGTATCTAAGAGCTACAGGGATCTGCAGGGTGAACACTGACCGGCTGGTGAAACTCTATTCTCGGCCCTATCGTACGGAGATGAACACAAAACAGAGGACATTTATTAGGATGGGAAAGAATTAATGGATAGATTTAGTATTAGTGAAATTAAACTTCGATATGATGAACTTTCCCTCCTAAAGACCTCTTCACCCTCACTACCCCCCTGTACAAGTTTCTCTCCTATTAATAAAAAAATAAATACAAAATTCCTTCTTCTAGCATTGTGACTGCCTATGGCCTCTGGTCTGAGCATTGATTACTTTATCTTATGATGACTGATGGATAAATGATTCACTTTTACGCTTTGGATAAAGGCGTCTGCTAAATGCCATAAATGTAAATGTAAACTGTAGAAAGAGATTATGAGATACTGTAGGAGTACATGCTACTGGTGTTGCAAAAAAGGTTGACAGAGTTGGGAATTATGGAGGACTTTGTAAACTTACCAGGAGAATATATACGGTTTCTAGTTTACAATATACACAAATCTTGCATTTGTATTGCTATAACCTTGAGAGATAATGGAGTGCCAGGCATCTGGACTAAAACTGATTGACTGGATACTTTGAAAACATTTTTGTTTAGTAAAGCTGAACAGAACAGATGGGATGTTTTGCCGAGTTGTTTAAAAATGTGTCCAATAAGAATAGCTTTTGTTACTGAGTTGACAAACTCTAGTTTGTTACAATTTTCCTAGCTAAAGCTCACCAGTACCATGAAAGGGGTTTGAGAGGAGACATTTCTCAAGGGCCCTATTTTGTCTTTTGGATTCTCTGGTATTCAAAAACTACTTGAGATAGATGCTTGGGTGTAATAGGACTCCTGCAGGGTGTTTTTTGAGCACATTGTGAGCCACCGTCCGTATTTACAGACAACACCTGCTGATTGGCTCAAGGACACATATACAGTATTTACACAGAACTTCTATGGAGTAGGTCAGTGTTCAGATGACAGGTTAGCCAGAGGGTTGGGCTATACCAAGTCTGGCTCATGGTTTGTTTGAACTGTGAACTGGAAAAAAGAAGAACATAGGTTAGGTGTTAGCTCTAAAGGCCGCTAACACTGTATATTCAGCAGTTATCTTTCCTACATGAGCTTTATATCTACAGTTAGTTTAGAACTAAGCTTCATAAGTAGAAGTATTTCTGTTAAATCAGACTCAAGGGGATGCGCTACCGTGTACTGAACTTTCATCTGTTTCCCATGTACTGTCTTCAATGCTTTGTATGTAGTTTGGAGGTTGGCCAACAGGTTGCATCCTTCTATAATGCTGTTTGGACAGTAATGGAGACTACAAAGTGAGCTGTTGAGTCCGGTCATGCAGCAACCTTTATCCCGAGACAACCTTTTGCATGACATTCATTCATCAAATAAAACCAGACAAAAGACTAGCATTCTATAGCCAAAGGAAATGATATACAGTTCCCCATAACCTTTGATGTTGCTTACTGGAAAGGAACTTAATGGGGTGGGCTCTAAAATGAATATAATTGCGTGTTACCTCATTGTACTAAGTACTATAACAATCCCGGGGGGATGGGAGATGCCGGAGGGGGGCGGCATCTGTTCAAACAAGAGAAGTGAAAAATGCTAAAGAAAATCATCAGGGGGGAAGCATAACAGTCAAGTAATGCAGCAACATTGTTTCTGCCAGAAAAAAAAACGAAGAAAAAAAAAAACAGTTCAACCTTTGTAATGCTCTCTTTTTAAGTTTGGTCAGTGGAGCGAAGAGGTTTTTTTTTGGCGGTTACACTTAAGACACCAACTTTGAAGGCCCAAACAAAGCGAGATTATCACATTTTGGGACAAAACTTTTGATGCAAGAGACATATCCTTAGTGCACTCTAAAAGGACCACTGTATGAATAAGGCAACCATTCATACATCCCAGAACAAGGAGACTTTTATTTAGAGGGTAAATAATTTTGAATAAGTTCTTCTAACCCGTCTGGATATCTGTTGTCCCCACAGATCATTCATTGTGTTCTTACACGTTTCAGTCTGATCCAAGAAACAGTACCCATAGCCCTTGATTTGCACTTTTGGAGACATGACCTGTAGCACAACAGTAAGGCATTTATCTGACACAATGTTCAGTCATGAGTTGTCAAATGTAATTACTTTCTGAATGTCCCATACATTCTGAAAGTGCAGCAGTTTTGCATCCCTCTTAACAGTACAAAATGGATTCAGCAAAAAAAATGTCTTTTGCTCTCACGTTAGATTCGGGGGCACAATTCTAGGTCAATCAGATTTCCCACCCAATGATAGAGTTTATTGTCTAGTCAATAATCACTTTAAAACTCATTGGTCTGCTGCTCATGACTTTACAATGGTGGTTGGTGGTAACCATTAGGTGTTTGGTCGACACTATCAGAACTACATATTGTACAGTGTAGTCAGTTCAATCAAAGTGCAGTGAGTTGACACTTGATATCCAAATTGGAAGTCCTATGGCAGATCCACCCTGTACTGATGGCAAAACCTAAGTACAAAGTTAATGAGAGAGCCCTCCACCTGGGATGCACTGCAATACAAATCAAATGCACCTGTGCAATACAATGCACTTTGAATTTCAGCTGTAGTTGTTTCCCCACTCCTCAATAGATCTCATTGTGGTTTGATCAGTGCATTACTAAACCGCTATTCTGTATCTGTGCATATTGACTGAGTTAAGAGAAGAGCAATTCACTTCTCTAACTTGACTACAATGTGTCAAATAGGCCAGACAGGAACCCTGCAACACACCATTCACCAACCTCTTGTAGGGTATCTACTTAACACTATGTATTTGTATTTAAAATAACCAGTCATTGTAAATGTTATGAATAAAGAACATGACTACGGAGGCTTTGCATCTCTCCTTGCAGCGAATTCAAAACCATGCAAAAGCAAAGATGCAAAAAAAATGCAAAATAAGAATCAAGCCCATCTTGTACAGCCTCTTTTTAACTGTAGGCCTACATATCTGATAATGAGACATGACATTCCAAAACGAGACATGAGAATTCCAAAAGGCTCACCCTACACAGCAAACACATTCCAACCTCAACCTCGTTATCTAAAACTCTTAAATCAACACAATTGAAATAATGTTAACAATTCCTGCAAACAGTGCCTGACATAGAGGAAGAGTTAATGAAACCTCATACCGGCTGCGAGGCAGTGCAGCCTGGAACAGAAGTTTGTCACGCCACTTTCGGGCCTGAGACAGTCTTTGTAAGGCCAGAGACTGATCTACAGGCATAGCTGTGGGAGTGGAGACCTGAGGGGTGCCAAACCTTTTCAGGAGAGGTGATTAATGAAACCAGAGCCATTAAGTACCATGGGAGGGTACACTATACAGAATTTATATTTGTGTTATTCCATTCCCAGTTCTCCTTGGAGACAATCATGGTGTTAGAGAGAACTTGTTGCGTTGGGGTAAAAAAAAAAAAGAAAATGTTAAGTCATATAAGAAATTGTTGTAACGCTATATTTTACAGTCCTATTAGCACTGGTATTTACCTGGTGTTAACTATCAACTAACTTAATGACAATTGGTACAATTGGTAATAGTAATTACTTGAATCTATGTATTATATTACAACATGGTTGTTTTTTGTTTTTATATTTTAGACCGTCCATTCCACAATTTGTTATGATATGAGAGCTACTAATTTATAGCATTTACAAAACAATAAAGCTATGCGCTGGACACACAAATTCCACAGGTCACCTAGGTGTGGTCCAGTTCCCACCATTGAGTGGGAAGTTTTGTAAATGAAGACAGCAATTTATTGTTTCATGATCCAGCAGCAGTGACGGTGATCAATGTAAGGAAGACAGGCCAAACATCTCATTGCAGAAAACATAGCAATCTCTCAGATACTGTGCAGGAGGACCTTACCTAGGTTACCACTGGTTTTGGATGACTTCGATCCGTTATAGTGCTGCCAATCAAAGTCATTCAAATTCCAGTGGTAACCTAGGTATGGCCGTCCTGTTCCCAGCATTGAGAGCTCCATCTGTAACCCTGGCTCCATCCCTAACACTGGCTCCAACCCTAACCCTAGTCCAGCCCTAAGTTACGCAACAAAAGGATTTTGTGCTGATTGTGGATGCATGGTGGAGAGCATTTCTTTTGTTGCATTTTTTAAAATGAAGAGAATAAACCTGGATGATTACTTACAAATCCCCAAATATCTCTTGTAAGAACATACCAAATGACATCTTCACATCTAGATCTAGATCTAAGCCCACAATTAGCCTAAATGAGAAGCCCCACCTTTTCTACTTTCTATTTAGATAGTTACAAAGCTTCTCACCGTGTGTGCACATCCTCTATGGTTTATTGTTTTCTGTAGAGAATACCCCAACATCCTTTTGGCTGTAAGAGGTAGTAAAAAATTGGCAGTACAGTCATTGGCTACTGAAAACTAGAATACAACCAAGCCTCTGATTATTTTGTAAACAAAAACATTTCCTGTCTATTGGTCTGGTTTCCCCCAATTGTGTTAGTGCTGTCAATGACAGATAAAAAACTCTCTAGAGAAAAATTAATGTTGTCCTGTTGCTTTGGCTTTGCAATTGTTTGCATATTTTTGGAAATAAGCACTTGAAACCTCAAAAAGAAGAAAATATACAATGGAATATGATTACAAAATATGATAAGCAATAGAAAAACACATTTCATTCATTAGGTGGAAAGTTTTCATCATCACACACCATAGAGTTTGAATCGCCTGTGCAGTGCATACTTGTCCAAATGATATAAAATGTATGGTATTGTATGGAATATTAGAATACTGTTTCATGGGTATGGTTAATAACATGTGTACCATAGTACTGAACTGTGGTGGCTCTAAATTCATTTGTTTTAAAAAGACACTCTTGTCCTTACAACCCCACCTTTATAATACATTCAGATGTTATTCAAATGTCACAATATCTTGAAGTTTGCGCATGTCAATGTGCATGTGTACTTTGGGAGTATACTGAACAAATAATCCGGAGATCCTTTTCATATCCTAATATTTACTTCAATAGATTTGCCTAAGGGAAAAGCTTCAGTGACAGTCAGGCCATATCAATGCAACCAATTGAAAGCTGACTTTTGGACATGACAACTTTGAAGGGTGTAATATTTCAGTATTTCAATCATGAAACAAGCGATGAAATTGTTTCCCTGATCATATATAGACATTTTAAACAACATTTGGAAACAACTGATGCTACAGTTTGTTTAGTTGTTGTTTTTTCTCCATAAATAGGCTTTATCTCAACATAAACATTGGAAATAATAATGAAACTCTTATGACAGCCCTTAAAATTAAAACACTGGAGATATAGACCCATCAGTGGATCAATTGAAATCAAGCTTAAGGGACAAATCTGACAAAGACGTTCCAATCGGCTCTGGTGGTCTGGCTGAGACACAGCTAGGTTATGACCTTTTAGGGTCAGCTCCAACAGGCTGTTTCACGGTCGGCCAACAAGGTCAAAGAACTGGTCAACCCGACAGCCAAGCAGGTCGCAATATGCTGCCTGGTCAGACTGAGGCATGTGGGAGAAAGCTGCCAGAGAGACTGAGACTGGGAATTTAATCCACATTCTGGAATGGAATTTCCCCAAAGTAATGGTGCCATGTTGATGCAATCTGATGATGGCAATAACTATGATTTGCCATTCAAGAGGCTATGACGCTGTTCATCTGTGTTGTTGAACCCAGCTAGTCCTGTGACACAGCACGAGGGATCCCATAGAACAAGAGGGAATGCAGTCAAAGACAAAGCTGTACATCATAATGTAAAACAATTTTCCTTTCCTCTTTTCACAGTTTACATACCCACAGGCAGTACTACAGTTTTACTGTGGGTTTCTGCAGGTTTAAGTCAGCTATGTCGTTGGTGATAATTTACATGATTACTATTAGCTGTGTTTCTTTACTACTACCTGTTAATGGGGGTAATGAAAAGCATGGTTTGAGGAGCATAGATACTATCAGTGTGGTTACATTAAAGTAGTTGTGGTTGCATTCAAATGGCTAGTTAGTTAGTTAGTTAGTTGCTATAAATAGAGTTTAGCTGTTTTTAAACAGGGGGACAGTAGTCTCTCTGTGTCTCAGTGTTTTCCATGGTGTGTTTAAACAGAATAGCCTAGGGACCTGAACTGAGACAATTTAGCTAATTCATGAGCCCTGACCAGAACCACGTGTAGACAGCACATGGGCAACATACATTTAAGACCATGTAAACAGTCTGAATCACCTCCTCTGTCATTTTCAAATAAAATCCCAATAAATGTAAAGAATGTTTACCATTTGCTTTCAATTTGGGAACAACAATCTGTATGTTGGCTGAAAGAACAATGACACACATCAACAGTGTATGCAATAATATATTCATTTTCTTATTCATTCTAAAATAAACTTTGCTATGGCCCACAAACCATCAGAAGAAGCTCCTGTTTCTCCCCTTCCACAATAACTTGATCTCATAGTGCCCTCTAGCGGTAAACACTGTAGCAGAGAGGCTGCATAATCCTATGCATTGTATGCTTTTGGATTTTTGTTTTCATTTCATGAGAAATGAATAGTCAATAGGTAATTGACAAGGCAGGTGTGCCACCTGTCACTCATATACGACTATCCAACTAGAACAACTACAAGTACCATCATATCCTGCATGAGCCACTGTCTGTTACCATAGTTACCAACTAACAAACTTCATCAGGACCATGAGGCTAGTTGTTCTCCAGTGCGTAGCTGAGTCGCTAGTTCATTAGCTAACGTGTTCTGTCTACAGGACTAGTTTTGTAGTTTTTTATAGATTAAAGTTGGTGATAAACAAGGACGCTCAATGACTGATAAAAAATTCCAAATAGGACCACCACAGACAAGTACGACGCTGCCTGTCGACCCTTGGTAAGATAGCTACTTTAACCATGCTCTCTCTCTCTCTCTGTCTCATAAACTCAGCTTTCAAAACTTCATAAACAACTGAACTTAGCCACAGCCTTTTTATATCTCTTTTCGCTCACTTTAAGCCGCTTGACTGAGCTTTCAAATGTTGTGGTGGTGAAACAAACTCATTAGCTTTTCATCCCCAGGTACAAGGAAAAGTTGCTGACCAAATGTATGAAAGACTCGAAGGACAAGCGTCATCTCTCCGGTGCTTTGGACGGCCGTCGTTGGCGTTTTCTAAATGCAGGCCATGACGACTTCAGAGATGGATATCCAACTCCTGCTGGCAAAGAAGAGACTCTCTCTCAGAGTCAGAGGGGCACGACCCCTGCCATCTTTGGGATTTCAAGTCGAACCTTGGCCTCGGATAAAACTGCTAGGAAGCGCTTCTCCAAAGAGCAGGCCTGTTTCTCGAAGCAAAACGCGCTGCAGCAGGCCCGCCGTGAACATGTGGCTGCAGTGGAGCACAAACTCCAACAGCATCCTCTGGCTCTGTACCCGCATTTAGAGCAGGGCATGCCGCCACAGGTGAGTGTGGCAGGAGGCTAACACGGGTCTTATCAGCCATGTCATCATGGAGGAAGAAAGTAGCCTTTTTCTTATAGAAGGGATGCCAGAGTTGTGTGTTTGTGTGTGTGTGTGTGTGTGTGTGTACCACCTCTGCACGTCAAGTACTCAGTCTTGCTTTGGCCTACTTCTTACAACAACAACAACAACAACAACAACAACAACAACAAGCTACATTCATGTTTGTCTTTCATTCAATAGTTGTTTGATCAGGTGATATCTGTCCTGGACCCGGACATGTGTGTAAACAGAGCTTCGACGGTGACTTCACCAGATGAAGAGGAATGTGTTAAGGAGGGAGGCGTGGATGACTGCCCTGAGCCATGTGAAACAACAGTACAGGAATCTGAGTCAGTGGACGAAGTGAGAAAAGGACCATCACCTGTCAGTGAAAAGCAAGTAGACCCCAAAATAAGATTGTTTTGGGATATATGATCTGCATCATACTATAAAAAGATGTCATTTTGCCAAACTTATATCAGCCATTATCCTATAGGCTTATATGGTTATCCTCTATGGGTATTTGTTCCAATAATAGCGTCATTTTACCAAATAATGCATGATAATTGGCCATGGTAGGGCAATAGTCTATACTTTGTGTAACCCTTTTTATTTGGACTGTAGGCAGGACGATTATTGCCCAAATAACCCTTACAAAGGGCTCCAAACAAGGGGGAACAGTGCTAAGGAAGACCAGATGGTCAACGTCAAGCGACTGCGCTCCCCATCACAAGATGAAGACATTAAGAAAGTCACCAAGCTTTTCTGTGACTGGGTTGCTTCATTGGTAAGCACACAGCTAGCATGATGTGGTCATGGTCATAAAGAATGTGAGGTCCCCACACCCAAATCAAGGTCAGATAAAGATCAGCATGAGGAACATTTCATTGTGGTCTGACAAAATTAAAAAAGCATTGTGACCGCCAATGGCCCCTGGTCTGAGCATTGATTACTTTATCTTATGATGACTGACGGATAGAGGATTCACTTACCTAAACAAATGTATTTGTTCGTAAGTCGCTTTGGATAAAGGCGTCTGCTAAATGCCATCAATGTAAATGTAAATGTGACTGAGTGACCCTAGAGGCATTGCAGGAAGGGGGATAATGGTCTTGAATACTGGTTCTAGTTAATGAATATCTGACTGACTCTTACAGGGTGGAGAGAACAACAACTTGACTGAATTCACCCTACTAGGCCTTTTTGTCAGTGGGTATGAAAAGAAGCCATGCCTAACCTTCCCCATTAAAGTGGTGGAGCCTAACAACGTGCCAGAGGAGCTGCGTAACTCAGTCGAGGACCTGCGGAGAGAACACACCTACTTAAAGGATTCAAAACCATACAGGGTATGAACACGCTCTCTAAGCTTGAACGTCAAGGATCTCCAAAGTACGAAAGAAAGACAACTTATACGAGTATAAATATATGAATCTACATGTTCAACAGAGCCAACCTGGAACTAAAAGGCCCATATATGGAGCATGGTACCTGGATCCCAAAACATGGAAGAAAAGAGATGCTGATGACCCACTACGAGACCCAAATGTCATCCCTGAGGACTTTGAGTTTCCAGAGCAACCAAGTGAAAGGGTGGGTCTCATATTTAGAATAACATTGAACATTCTGATTTCCTTTAACGGAACCATCTGGAATTTGATTTGTCTGCTCAAAAGGATGAGGAGCTGAAACTGATCCATGGGACTCAAGCATTCAAACAGTTCATTGTCAGCAAGGGGCTGAGGGTGCCAAGGGTAAGACAACACCATCTGTTTAGATTACTGTCAGTGTTTCACAACACAGAGGTTTCAAAAGACCAACATTCAACAGGAATGGTATACAGAAAATAGAATGGATCTCACTCATTATCCAGTGAAAAAACAAATGGCCTCAACTTAGATTTCTCTTTACTTTTCAGTTTCTGAGTTGGCTCTTTGAAGAAGAGGAAAGAGAGAATCGGCCAAGATGCTCAGACGCTATTGGCTCTGCTTCAACACGGAAGGGGACAGGGGCCCTTTAGCCAGGTTTCAATGTGTCAAATATTTAGGCCAAATTAGCAATACCATATAAAATGTGCCTTCAACAAACCAAGACATTAAAATACTTTTTGGACACTACATGGGTGTCAAGGTATTTCTAACTGTGTGTCATATTATGTTACAACATTGACTGTCAATGCATGTACAGTGCAAGGCCATTCTCAGTTATAACGAATAATGACAATATGTTTCATTCTGCATGAGCAGCTAGCAGGTTTGTTCATCTACTGTCATATTTGGGGCCAATGTTGCTACTCTGAAAGTAACAAACCATGTATTGTGAAAATCAACAATAAAAGACAGTTCACCGTAATCGCCATAGACTGCCTTTATATAAATAAAACACGTTTATTTATGTGACAAAAGTAAACATTTCACTCAGGGTCTTGTTTGCTATAAATCCTCTGTTTGTCCTTGACCTTCCTCATCCTCATCTCTTGACCCTTTAGCATAGAGGACATTTCTGCAAAAAAACAAAAACAAACAACATCCATTCAGTAAAAAAATAAAACCAGAGATTAAAAGGCACATTTGTTCTGGGAGGTTTGTTCACATATCTTCTCATGAAACAATAAAGTGATAACAATAAGGTGTGCTATACAGTGATCATTGGCATGGCTGATATACAGTCAAAGGTACAAGCCCGGCTGTGCCACTAATCACCATATAGCAGCACACATACTTTACATTGTGTGTATTTATATGGAATATGAATGGTAGTCATCCAATATGTAATAGAAATAATAATAAAGGCCATGCTCATTAAAAATACCTGTCCTCCCTAATCTTGAACGGCACCAGCTGCCACTGATATATGTACACATCTTATCTTGTAGAAACAATTCACTGCTGTGTGAGGTAGGTTAGGACAGTCATAACAAGTATGGTTCTTCATGACCGTAGTGTTGGGTCACCCTGGGCTCTTTGCAAATTCAATATGACAAATAAACATTGTTCTTTTTTTGCCCTGATATATCACTCCATCGAGCCAAGCAATTGCACTACCCTTCGATGCACAAAAGTAATATGAGCAACACCAAAAATACTGTTTCTGCTCAACAAACCATGGTTCTTCAGCTGCAAATCCTCAACCATGTTTTGGAGGCTGTCCAATTTTCCTTGCAAGTGCTTGCATTCATGTCCCGTCAACTCCTGAGGATTGGCCACTAAACAAACATTTCAACAAGGGACGAAAATGACTCACTTTGAGTAAGAAGGTAATATTGTATAAAGATTTTATTCTATAAAGTAATTGAGCCCCTCTTGTTTTCCAGTGATGATATCAACAGGGTTGAAGTCAAGTCCTTTTCTGTTCAGACGATGGAATGAAATTCCATTCCATAGTCAGAAAATGTGATCCATTTCCAATGAGGAATGAGCCATTTAGGAGAGGAGTTTCAATTCACTGGCTCCACTGATGGAGATGAGGTCGAAATGGAATTGGCCACAACCCTGATATGACACTGACAATGGTCCAGCAGGACTTACATGTGAGGGGGCCTGCTGCAGCCTCGGCCCTGTTGGGTTGTAGAGGTGAGGGACTTGGGTCAGAGGTCAGTAGAGAGTGCACGGGGGACCTGCGGCCCAGAGACATGGCTCGAGGGGAGGATGTGAAGCGCGGCAGAGGTGCAGTGGAAGACACGTCATGGCCTGTTGAAATAGTCAAGAAAGCCTGAAGTCAAGGAACGGTTGCCTTAATAAAATTGTACACACCTCGATCTTGTTATTATGTTTGACTGAACCACAAGGATGAAAAGAAAAAAAGACTAGAATGCTACGAAAAAGGCGAAACAAAGAAGACGAAGCGCATGCTTGGTTGAGTGTGCTAAATAGGTAGTCGAACCGCTAGAGGCTGTGACAGAAACTCACTCTCGCTCGAGTAGGTGCTGTTTAAATTCTGCTCATCCAGGTCGGTTGTCCTAAGGGGGTGAGGCTCACTGCGCACACAGACAAGTGCATAGACAAACATGCAACAGGACGAAGCACAAGCTCCCTCTTAACACTGACACGGCACGTTAATATGGCGTGAGAAGACTGCAGCAACGTGTGTCGACGGAAAGGCCTTAAGTTAGCTTAACAGTCACGCCCAAGGCGGTCAGACACGGAGGTTCTGCGTTGCAAGTTCAGGATGTCCTGCCCTGTCCTTACCTGCTGTAGGTCTCCTTTGTTACTCTACCATTGTATGCAATGTCTTCGGTCACCTCGTTGCTGCAGGAAACATGTTGGAATGTATGAGATGGAAATAAGAGGACATTACACTCCATAAGCAAACTTGACAACAAAACGCTGAACAGTCTATTTCCATTTGAGCTGAACCAGAATTACAGAACGCTAACAAAAAGTCAAACCCTCACGGTTGTATCAAATGATGTCATATCTACGGCTGTAATATTGTAATGTATGAGATTTCGGTTTATTGGGGATTAATGGGATCTCCCATTGTGAGAGTGAATGGGGCCAGACTTACAGTGTGGTCCTGTGCACCCTGGCTGGAGCAGACCTCCTCCTGTGATTGCTGCTGCTGGTAGTGGCGGTGCCGGTGGTGTGTGGTCTGTGGTTCTCAGAAATCACACCTTGTAGCTCTTTGACCAGAGAACGTAGCTCCAGGGCGGGGTTCTCACACTGCAACCGTTCAGGCTTCAACTGACAAAGAGACACAGAAAAACAACATCCTGGTTAACAAAAAAAAAATGAAAAGTTGTTTTTCCTAATGTCTTTCTGAACACAGAAATGTATTGTTCGATATCTGAGATCCCTCTATACTTGGAATACCTTGGCTTCTATTTCACCTCAACCCCTTCTGAGCTGAGATATCAATAGTGATATATGGAAGAGACTCTCCCCGCTGCCACAGGAATGCAATCGGGTGTGTTTTTGATTTAGAAAAAGTCAGATGTGCTGAGCTAGTGTCTTTCCCCAGCCGAATAAACATCAACACAGAGTGAGTGCCGGATGGGCTGGAAGTTGGAATCACCAGGCCTTGGCAGGAGAGTTCTGTATTGATGTACCTGTAGCAGGCCCTTGGAGATGTGCTGGGAGGAGGCTGGTGCAGCAGTCAGGGCTGTTGGGCTGCAGAGTGGAGCTCGCTGAGCACTGCCTGTGGCTCGCAGGTTCTGGCCCTGCAGCTCCTTAAGGAAAGATACCGCATTTGAAACTGGGTACAGTATGAGGAGTATATACACACTATAACAACACCATATATAATACTGTGTACTGTAGATTTACACCAATCAAATGACCGTAGTGTAAATCAGCATACTACATGCCAACCAAACCAGGGGTTCCCAGGGCCTGCATGGGACACCGTTACCTTCACATCCAATGCGTGTTGGAGCTTCAGGCGCACAAACTCCTGCTCTTGCAGCTGGATAAACTCTTGACAGTCAGCAAAGCTCTCTGACATCTGAAGAAATAGGGTACATGTAAATGTAAAAGCTGTGTGTAATCAAAAGCATATTTCTCTTCGGATAAAGGGTGTGGTAATATAGTATGGCGCCACCTTGTAGAGGGCCGTCTCCAGTTTGGTGACTTTGTCCCTCAGCTGTCTCTCCAGGGAGCGGAGGCTCTCCACCTCGGCTGCCAGCTGTCCCTTCTCCTCCGTGACAGAGGCCAGCTCCTGGATGTGACGTCTGCTCTCCAGGCCCTGGTATCTCTTCTCCTGGGAAAGAGAGCGTAGGGAAATGGAATTTAATTAATGTTGACCTTTAATTCCACTAAGTAAGTCAATTAAGAACATCTTTTTATATGGAATGATGAGTTTTTTTGGGTGGGAAAATCCCTGGCCCTCGTAATGATGGTTGAGGGTGAGCCCTGCAGTGGACTGGAGGTCTCGCCTGGGACAGTTTTTCCATCGTCTCTTCCAGCCGCTGGATGCGGCCCTGCAGAGAGTCAATCAGCTCCCGCTTGGCGGTGATCTGCTTCTGCATCCCCATGGCAACCTTCAGACCTGAGAGAGAGAGAGAGAGAGAGAGAGAGAGAGAGAGCAGAGAAAGGCAGAGAAAAATCAGGTGGTCCATTCTTATCTGATTCTGTTTCATCAGTGGAGGAGAAAAGGAAACAAACAAAAGAGGAATACAATAACCAAAGAGTATGAAGATTTCATTACTCACAGAGATAATGGTACTCAGCTGAACTTAAAACCTCGTGCATAAACACATGAATCTCTCATCTGTCCATAAACACACAATTCTCTCCTACAATCTCTTTGATGCGATGTTTGTCTCGTGTCCGGTACTGACCGTGTCCGTCTGCTCCCTCCAGGGTCCGGAGAGTGCTGCTGGCCTGGTCCAGCTCTGCACGGGTGGTCTTCAGCTGAGACCTCAGTTTCACCACCACTCCCTCCTGCTCCTCACTCTTACTGCTGTGGCGCCTCTTCAGCTCTTCCTGCTCCTCTGGAGAAGACACACACACACACACACACACACACACACACGAACAATGAGGGCTTGGAGAACAAGGAAAACATTTCACCACAGCATAGCAACTACATCATTATTCTTGGCTCTTCTCTTTGCTATCGAACACCTTGATTCCCCTAGAAACAGAGTAATGGTAGCTAGGGCTGGACATCATTATAGTTCCGTGAATAGACGACATAACTCAAAGCGGAGCAATCATGTTCATGTCACAGCAGGAAATCATTTCATCTGACGAATCAGCCACATGGCCAAAAAGTCAACATAATTAGCTTCATTCACGGCCCTCAAAATAGACACCTTCAGCAGTCTCTCCATACTGATGAATGGACGGGGCGTTCGACCAAGCGAGGGGTATATTAAAGTCATCTATAAAAAGGCCAACGGTGATACCTGAGAGGCCGACCGCTTGCATGCGCTGCACCTCCAGCTCAGCAGTCAGCTGCTGTTTCTCCAGCATCAGCTCCTTGACGCCGCGGCTCTGCTCCGCCAGGGCCGCGTGCTGCTGACTCTGCTCCCGCTCCAGCACCGCCAGCGATGTGTCACGCTGCTCCAGGAGAGCCTGCATCAGACAGAGAGAGAGAGAGAGAGAGAGAGAGAGACAGAGACGTTACGGGAATGGATTAACTGTCGGCAGAGTCGGGCAGCGCGTGGCGCGAGAACAACAACGCGATGAATAATAAAACAGTCGTCCGAGATGAGGCTAAATGAACAATCTGAAGTTAAGTGCTGCTTACTGAAAATACCCCTTTCCCCTTCCTCAAAAGCTACCCACGAAATCGGTTCTCCATCTCCAAGCGTGTCACTCTTCCCAGTATACAGGGCAGTGACTCCCTGACTTACTGACCCTCAGCTGCTGGATCTCCAGCTTGTGCTCGTTGAGCTGGTTGCTGAGGCGGCTCTTGTCCTCGTGCAGGGCGTCGATGCTGCGGCCGTGCTGCACCGTCGCGTGGGTGGTGCTCTCCATCTGCAGCCGCAGCAGGTCCACCATCTTCTCCCGGTCCTCCAGCTTCAGCCTGAGCACCTCCGCCTCGGCCCTGAGAGCCTGGGAGCGTGACTGGGCCTCCTCCAGCCTGATGCGGCCCTGCTGGGCCTCCTGCTGCCTCAGCTGCAGCTCCCGCTCCCTCTCGTCCAGCAGCGCCTGCAGCCTCTTTCCCTCCTCGTCCCGCTCCTCCTGCAGGGCCTGCGCGCGGAGCTGCTCGTCTCTGGCCCGCTGCAGCTGCTCTCTGGCCAGGCCCAGCTCACCGCGGAGGACCGTCAGCTCCTCGCGCTGCTCCCGCTGCCGTTTCTCATACGACAACTGGGCCAGGGCATGAGACAAGTTGATAACAAGTTAATTTTCTTAAGAAAAAAGACTTGTATGAACATTACACACAGCACTTTCACAGCACTGTACAATACTTGGTGATTTACATTTAGACCCAGTTCTTTCATAAGTTGCCCCTATCCCCTGTGTAATATCCAGTGGTTAGCAGTTTAGGGAGCTCTCACCTGCTCCTCAATCTGTGCCTGGCAGTCCTCTTTGAGGGAGCCCACCAGCGTCTCCAGCTGCTGCACTCCTAGACTGCGCTCTTCCAGCTCCTTGCGCAGCCCGTCGATGGTCACGCTGTGGCCCGTGTCTCGCTCCCACAGCTGCTTGTTCTGCTCCTGCTCCAGAACCAGCTCCGCATGGGCCTGGCGGAGCTCCGACTGACCCACAGATCAGAAACATCATCACTGAAATCATCAGCCCAGGACGAGGACACTCTTCTGTTCTTGCTCGATTTTGATCGATCGATACCACAACCGTGCCACAGCCGCATTCATAATATATGATGTACATGGAGCTACAATGGTAGCTTAATCCTCTGTGCTGATGAAGGCTTGATGCCAAAACGCATCCACAGTGACTGCTGATGTGAATTAAATTAAGTGCTGATCGTATTATTTCCTGGATCAACCTTGTGCCACTTACTGGATCAACCCTGGGCTACCACCCAATGGCACATTCATCAGAACTATACTTTTCTTGAGAGTTGAGCACTCCTTCTCCTTATTATTGGTAGCTTAGACCAACTGGGATCAAAGAGGTCGACATTCCAGCAGGGAGTACCATGGGTGTGTGTAGTTCATGGCTGTGGCTGAGGTTGGGCTGCATTACCGTGAGCTGGCAGAGTTGTGAGTCCAGCAAATCTGCCTGCTGGAGGGATCTGTCTCTCCCACTCTGGGCCTCCTGCACCTGAGACTGGGCCTGGGCCAGCTGCTTCTCCAGAGCCCCCACCTAGCACAGGGTCACACCGAAACCTTCACACAGTACAATCGTGTCTTTGTGAAAAGCTTCCATATGATGTCAGTCATTCTTCATCTTAAGGACAGTATGAATCTACTTGGCCTTTACCTTGTCTTCAAGCCCCCGCTGGGCGTCCAATAGATCAGAGCGCAGGATGCAGAGAGCTGACTCCAGGTCACTGGTCTGACACTGATGCACTGAGGCCTGAGTCTCAGCTTGTTTTCTGGTCAGAAGGGTAGACATGCAGGCATTTGGGCACTTTTCTAAATATACAACTACTGTCATTTAGAGATCAGGGAAGTGAACTCATGACGTGATCTCCATAGGTTTGTGTAGCCAGCCTTCAAATAAGGAGAAGGTTGAAACCAAGTAGTTGCACAGAGCTCTCGCTACAATGCACAGAGCTCTCACTATGTTTGAGAATGACTGTCTGTTGAGTGTGCAGTTATATTACTGCTACTGTAGTTAATGCTGTCTCTCACTGTAGCAACTCCACCTGGACACGCAAGCTGGAAGCACTGCTTCTAGAGCTGCTCAATTTCTCAGTCAATATCGCCACCTCCTGGTCATGGCTGGTAATAAGCTGCTCCATTCTGGGAATGAGCAAAGCAAGCCAAACAAGGTAACATGTTGCCTCAAAGAATGTATGCCTTAAACATATGTTAATATATGATGTGTGGGCTCGGACTAACAAATGAATGACTGACTGACTGACTCACTCTGACTGATAATCTACTGTAGGTCACAGAAGAGAAGGTGGAAAGTTGTTAACATACCTATCTCTTTGCTCCTTCATCATTATCTCTGCTTTCCCTTGGCATTTCTGTTCTTGAGTTCCCAGCTGTTCCTCTATCTGGTATAACAAGTGCATATTAAGAAAGGAAAGCACAATATCCTTGATAATATGAAGCCCTTGAGAAATGTATTTTAAGCGAAATAATCACACTTTCGAGTCTCTTACCAGCAAAAGCCTTTCTCTCAGACGGTGGTTCTCGTGCTCAATGTCCTGTAATACTTTCTCCACTGCCACCCCCAGAGAATGCCTGTCCGCATCCTGGCTGATGTAGGAGTTGTTTCCACACCGCTTCTCGTAAGCCAACAGGGTGGAGTAGACCTCTGTTATCGTCCGCTCCAAAGACTCGGATTTCTTGCAAAGTGACTTTGCTTTGTCTTCAGCCTCCAACAGCCTGTGGTCCCCAGTCTGCTTAGTAGATTGTAGCTCTCTGATGACCGCTTGCATTTTCCCCATTAGATCTGCCTGCTTTCTGGTCTCTTTCATTCTAGGTGACAACAATAAAACAGTGTTAGCTAGGAAGGACGAGGAAATTAATGTTCATCATATCCATACTGCCAAACCTATCCAGAGGTATGAACATGGTCAACAGTGCAACAGTTTAAGCAATAATTACCTTAGATCTGTCAAGGCATCTTTCTCCATTTGGACCTCCTGCAACTTTGTCTGCAGCTTGATGATGGACTGTCGGAAGCTGAACTTTTGCTGCTCGTGTTGCTCATGTTGCTGAAAAATCAGAAACATGTTTTGCAGGTGAGGAAGTGTCAAAACCAACAAAGCATCAGCAAACTCACCCCAATCAGTGGTATCTGGGAATTGAATTGAATTACATGGCCTGCTATTATATTCTATGTCTGACAGTTCAGGAGGCATTTATCAATAAAAGGCCTGCAGGACTCAGACTAACCTCATTGAGCTGCTTTTTGAACTCTGACGCCTGCACAGAGTACTCCTCTATTGCATTTTCCAAAACATCCTTTCCAGGAAAGGTCACACTACTTCTGACTACCTCCAGATCCAGGCCATCCAGGCCATCCAAGCCATAGGTAAGAGGTTGGATGACCGACTGTCGGCAGGAAGAGAGAACGTCCGAGTTCTCATCCGAAGAGCCATCTGTAAAAGGGGGACGGTGGGGACACTCATCACAGAAAACTAGTTTGATCCTTCATGTCAGTGTCAAACACTGTAACAATATCTCAGTTATATTGCATAGTTTATGTGTTGGCTATATTTATGTTAGTTATCAGATGATTTCTTCATGACCCAGAGAACCTCTTATACTCACCCATGAACATGGGCAGATAATTGATGTGTGAGAATGTGCTGTTGGTAAATGTAAGGCCATTCTTCTCCATGGTAAGCTTAGTTGCATGTTCAACCTCTTCTTGCAGCCTCTGGGTCTCCTGGGTTTGTCTTTCCAGCTCACTGTAAAATACCAAGAAAACATGAGAGACATTTTAGAGAGACACTTGCCTCCAAGTAAAGGGGCCCAGGATGGTGCAAAAGTATAAAAGGGACAGTCTGACAGACCTGAACTCCTCTAGAGTGTTGTATCGTTTAGGAAGAGAGCCAGTGCCATTCCTAGCTGTAAGTTAATTTAAAGTTACAGTAAAGATTAGCCAGGCAACATTAAGTAACAACCAGACCATACAAGCAGGCAGCAGAGGCTATGCAATGCTATTGTAATGTCTGTAATGTCAGCTTCACACGAAGTAGCTATCGATATAGAACTTACCTGACTGGTTCAGCGTGGATGAATGAACATAGATACAGTGCCCTGCCTAAGTAATGGGACAGTGAAGCATTTTTTTCTTCTTTTGGCTCTACACTTAAAACATTTGAATTTGAAATCAAACAATTAGTATGAGGTTAAAGTACAGTTTTTGATGGTATTTGTGTACATATTGGTTTCACCATTCAGAAATGACAACACTTTTTATGCATAGTCCTGCTATTTCAGGGTACCAAAATGTGATGGGACAGATTTATCAAATGTCCAAATTAAGCACTCATGTTTAGTGTTTAATATTTGGTTAACAATCCTTTGCATGCAATAACTGCCTGAAGTCTGCGACCCATTGACCCGACCAGAAGCTGAATATCTTCTCTGGTGATGCTCTGCCAGGCCTGTACTGCAGCCATCTTCAATTGTTGTGTTTTAAGGTCTTTTTGCCTAAAATGTTACCATCAGGAAATTAAATGCATGTTAAATTGGATTACAATCTGAAGATTGACTTGGCCAGTCAAGAACTTTACACTTTTTAACCTTGAAAAACTCCCTAGTTGCTGTGGCAGTATGTTTTGGGTCATTGTCTTACTGTATGATGAAGCGCCATCCAATGAATTTGGAGGCAATTGCTTGTACTTGAGCAGACAAGATGTTTCTGTACACTTCAGAATACATTCTGCTGCTGCCATCAGCAGTTACAATCATCAATTAAGACAAGTTAATCAGTTCTAGGGGCAGCTATACATGCCCTAACACTAACACCCCTCCATCATGTTTCACAGATGCGGTGGTATGCTGTAAATCGTAGGCACATCCTTTTTTCTCCAAAATGTCCACTTGCAATCACTCTGGTACATGATAATATTCATCTTATCCATCCACAAGACCTTTTTCCAGACCTCTGCAGACCTTTTTGAGGATAACAAGTAACACCTTGCAGTGAAGCCTCTCTAGTTTGGCTGGTGACGTATTTTGCGGATGGTAGCCTCTGACACAAGTTATTCTGGGTATTCTTCGGTCATCCACTGTAGAAGTCTGCCTTGGCCTATCAGCCTGTTTGCGATTGCTGAGGTCACCAGTGTTTTTTTGTTCCTTTTTAATGTTGTTCCAAACTGCTGATTTTGGCAAGCCTAAGGTTTTGGCTATGTTTCTGATTCAGATTTCCTTGACACCACTTTGGTCCTCATGTTGACAGACACCAACAGCAGACTCCAAAGGCAAACAAAAATCCTAGAATCAACACTAGACATTGACAGCTCTCTTATGCCTGCACAAATGATGTGATGGGACACACCTGACTTACCAGAAACACCTGTCAAGTCAATTGTCCCATTACTTTTGGGTACGCTGAAATAAGGGGACCATGCATAAAACGTGTTCTAAATGGTGAAACCAATATGTACACAAATACCATCAAATAAAAGCTGATAATCTCTACTTTAACCTCAGAGAAGAAAAAAATGCTTTACTGTCCCATTACTTACGTAGGGCACTGTAGCTAGCTAGCTAACGGACGCTTCAGGCGCCACTTACCTGTTGTTGCTGGAATGGTTTCATGGCCATGCAATGGTCCATCATCAGACAAGTCAGAGCCTGTGTAGTTAGACAAATGACTATCTTTGGGAATATAATTTGGAGACCCAGAAGACATCTTGTGACATTATCAGGAAGCTAGCTTAGCTATGTTCAATCACAAGCGCCTCCAACAAGTAGTTAGCTAGCTAAGCTAGCTGGCTTGACAAGGGAACTGACAAAGTTTCATCACCATGGAAACAGCATGACCGTCTCGCGCCTTGTTCAGATATGAGGTGGTAGTTCTATAGCTGGCCAGAAAAAGGCAGTTAATGCATTTTCTTACCAACTTTCTGTTGGATGTTGTTGCTAGCTACGGCAAGACCAAACAGTTCTTTTGGAGGTCATCACTTCAGTGGTTGGTTATCTAATTTTGAAATAAAAGCATCAGAACAAAAAAAAAAAAAAAAAAAAAAACTCGCATCTGTCTGTTATGTTACCCCGTGTCGTCATCTAGCTACTGGTGCACGATGGACCTTGTAGTTTTTGTAGTTTGTTTACAAGAGACTTTGATCGTTGGATCCCTTCCGTAATCAACAGTCACACAACAGGAGACATCTATCTTGTTTTTTTTCTCCCCACGTTATCTTTGAATCAATTGAATCCATTTTCTAAACAAAATGCAGAACTGAACCGTGTGAGCTACTTATTTGCAAGACATCGTCTTGTTTTTACTGACGTTGGCTTTAAGCAAGGTAAGAAGACAGAATCAGGGTTGTGTCCCTCGTCTCAACAACGATATCATTCCATTGACCCTACTTTGCAGTTGTTCGGTCTCTGGGCGTAGGCATAAACGGAGGTAGTTTAAATATTTATTATGTACGTGAACTACTTTCGGTAAAACATTTTGTTCCCTTATGGCCATGAACAACATGAATTTGATGGCTTGACCCAATTTTTGCTTGCTAGCTTTTTATGTAAGTTAGCTAGTAGTCCCCTCCCCCCTCATAAACTGCTCGTTTGACTGGAAATTATGTATAACTGTATTGCACGATGCACAGTTTTCAGGCAACTATAAGAAATTATAATTGATAAATGATCTCTACCAATAATGGTAGCTCTGCGATTTTTGTTTTTGTCAACTCGATGTTAGCAATTATTTATGGTTGTCTACACATCATACTCGACACCCAGTGGGTGGAGTAAAAACAATCTCGTAATGTACAGCCTTCGCCTCTCTCTGTAGTGTCGGAGGGAAACGCCAATAGTTGGATCTAAAACCAACTTTATGTTTTCCAGAATCAGAATGAGGGAACTTCAAGGCCTTGACAATCGGCTGGCGAAAGAGCTGAAGTCGATTATTGCTCAAGAGTCCAACTTTCTACCGAGGGAAACAGGACTGAAGATCATGGAGTCTGCTGCAGAGGTAACCCAGTGACCTAGTTTCACAACATATGGAATGTGTTCCCCCCAGCAACTAAAAAAATAGTTCTACTGTCTTTGAAATATGTGCTGTATTTTGATTATTTCACATTCATTTTCAGAACCACAATGGAGTCTCAGCGAAATGCAGAAATGCCAAAGTTGAAGACCTGTGGAGCTTGACCAGTTTCTTTGGTTACAGCACCCATACCTTTGTCCAAGCTGTCAATCTGCTGGATAGGTTCCTAGCCATTATGAAGGTGTGTTATCTATACATTATTTGATTTGTATTGTGATGTGGTCACCACACCATATCCACACCGTGGTCCTCTGTGGCTCAGTTGGTAGAGCATGGCGCTAACAACGCTTAGGTTGTGGGTTTGATTCCTACTGGGATCATATATACTGAAAAATGTATGCACTCACTGCAATGTAAGTCACTTTGGATAAAAGCGTCAGCTAAACAGCATATATTTACCATATCATACTGTAGTATTGACTGTGTATAGGCCTACTTCATATTTAGGTGTTGTTGTTGTTTTGCATGGTTTTGGGTATTTATTTTCAGTTTAATTACAACAGCACATATCGCTTTGATAATTTATCACAGTATGATATCTTCACAGGTCCAGCCGAAGCACTTACCCTGTATTGGAGTTTGCTGTCTCCATATCGCAGCCAAGATGGTTGAGGAGGAGTACAATATCTCACCCACTCATGAACTCATCCGCATCAGCCAAAGCAAGTTCACCGTTTCTGACCTCAACCGCATGGAGAAGATCATCTCTGAAAAAATCAACTTGGAGCTGAAAGCCGTCACAGCCTTAACATTTTTACACTTCTACCATACTGCCATTTTATCCCTTACGTCAGCAAGGTGAGGGTTTAACACTGAACTACGTTTAGGATTTTCATTATCGAAGCATTATTCCAATTAGAACCGGTGAAATGTATTTACTAATGAGAAATGTACTGGAGGGTCACATAAGGATTCCCTTTATTTTAAGGGAGGACATCCCAAGCATTGGGAGACTAGAAGCCCAGCTAAAAGCCTGCTTATGCCGGCTTGTTTTCTCTAAAGCAAAAGTAAGAATTGTTTTTAGGCTGAAGCAAAATTCAAAAGAATAGAGTCATTAAGTTTAAGTTCCAGATCTCATTATTGTGTTGTTGTTTTTTTTCTTCTGCAGCCTTCGGTGCTGGCACTGTCTCTCATTGCCCAGGAGTTTGAAGCTCTCCATTCCATTGCCATGTTGAAAATTGTACAACAACTCCAGAAGCACCTAAAGGTAAGCACTGTTTTCTATACTGCACTGTACAGAACTATTTTCATCTTGAGGTCCCTCAGTATGTAGAATAAATATTCTGAGTGTCATAAATAATTGTAGATATTTACATCGTTAAGACCCATTGATACTGAGGGATAGGGTCACTGTGGCACATAAGAAGAAGTTGACAACATGCTAGCTACGATGAAACCAGCACCGCATGACTTGGTTTTGACAGCTTTTTCAAGACCGCTCTATTTCTGTGCTCTCCTTTTTTCAGTCTCTCATATGTTTCCTGTTTCCTCACAGATTGGTGACAGTGAATTACTTCGCTGGAGGGAACTTGTGGCCAAATGCATGACCGAGTACAGCTCAAGTGAATGTAACAAACCGGACAACAAAAAGCTTGTGTGGATAGTGTCCAGACGTACAGCCCAGAACTTGCACGCTAATCACTTTAGCGTCCCTGAACTGCCGACTATCCCAGAGGGGAGCTGGGATGAAAGTGAAAGGTAAACAAATAGAGCATAACAGCCCTGTATTAATGAACTTTTCTGACTGAACACAGTAGCTCTGACAGATTAAACTACGTAAGTAGCTACCATGTACATAAAGACTCATTTAAAATTCAATGTAGGCCTACCGCAACACCATTTGATTTAATGTATTGCCATTGATCGTGTTTAAAGATGCAGTCTGGGATTCAAACAACAACAAAACGCTCATGCCGATCCCTTTTTCGGTCAACAGCTAAGGGATGGGGCCAATCTCAAATTCATAGAGGGAGCTATGGATGCAAGGACTGACCATCCATGAAAGCAAAATGATAGTTTTAACCATGTTTCGAAGCTATGCAGTGTGTGTTTACAATTACAATGTTTACAGTTAATGGAGTAAAACAAGCTTCTATTTTGTGTTCTGATGGGGTAACACCGTTTAACTAAGCACACGAGGCATTTTGAAGTTATATTCTTCAAGACTCAATGAATATATAACATGAATTTAAAAGTCAAAAATGTTATGTACCAATCCCAGATTGCCCCTTTTAAAAAGAATGAATGCGGCCACTTAGTAACAGAAACAAGTAAGCGACACTAGAGAGGTGTAATGGCAGCTGGGAGACGGTACTAATGATGCGTCCTCTCCCCTGTGTGTGTTCAGTGAGGACTCGTGTGAGGACATGAGCTGTGAAGAGGACGGTCTGTGCGGATCCCCTGGCAGTGATGCAGGCGGGGCCTTCTTCCCCTCAGACTATCGCAAAAAGGGCAGAAAGTGATACTCCTCTTCATAAAATCAATCTCACCAAGGAGATTGTGTGTACCAGGGTGCTAACTGTAACTTCTCCTAATTGTAACGGTTCCATGTAGTCATGACTCAGAAGAAACCTTTATCTGTTACTTATCTGGAAATACTGTCTGTGGTAACCCATGTGCTGTTTTAACCTTTTACCTATGTTGTGATTTTAGATCTAAGTGAAATTGAAATTTCAATGTCTTGGCAGCTGACTGGCAATAAGATGTTTGACTGATTTGATTGTTTCTTTTAAGATGTTGCTGGTTTCAATCTATGTCCAAACTTGACACATTCCAGATGACATGAAAGCACAATGGCCATGATTCCTCTTTAGGATATCAGTCAGGGGGTGATGCCCAACAACATACTGGTACACCGCACAGGTTTTTACTGGTTTTATACTCAGACAATAGAATCATGTATACACTCCTGTAAAACGGGATGCTGTTGCCTATACACCACCTTACTACGATATGTTTGTGAGATATAGTGTGAAAATGCAGGATGATATTGTAGTCTATATGCATGGTGACTTGGTTGGAAGTATGTGAATGTGATTGTGTGATGGTGATATTTTGTTGTTGATTGAGATCCAAGCAAGCTATATATGTACTACTATGAAAATATTTATTTAGAAAAATAAAATAAAATAAAAAGTGTACATAACATGTATAAAAAAGAAAAGAAAAACACATTTATTATGCTTTGTGAATAGGCCATTTTATGTTACTGTATACCAACATATTGTTATAACTTGACCATAAAGAACCCTGCTAATAAAGTGGAGTACTATTTTTAAACACTGTCTTCGTTGTATCTATCTGCTACAATAGATGAATGATTATCCGGTATCGGTAATGTTCCTCATATGCATCATTTTCCTATAATATAGTATCTTACACTGTCAGTCGTAGAGCAGCAGTGGTCTATTATTGCTCCATTTACTGTGTGTGGAAAGAGAACACGACAGGCACTAGGGTTTTAAAGGCTCCCCGTTCATACAGAGCTATTTGGATACATTTAGAAGAGCACGTGTGCCAGAAACGGGGATGGTCACTGGGTTGATGGATAGACGTGTAATTCAGATGCATCCCCTTTATTAATTTGGTTGCCTGGAGAGGAATTGCAGTTCAGCGTGAAGCCAAGGAAGGCAGGGATGAGAGTGGAGGAAGACGCAGGACTAAGGCAGCAGCCGACTGCTGCCATCTCAACCGCAGCGCGCATTTGCCGTCCATTTTACATCACAGAAACATGATTATTTTCAATCATACCAATATTTATATTCAATGTTTTGAATTTAAGTGATGAAGGCAGGCATATTTTCATCGCTGCGCAAGGAATGAAAACGCTCCAAGATGGTGCGCATCGCAAACGCCCTAGGTTTGGTCATATTAAGCGTCGCTCTTCTCATTTTATCCTTAATAAGTTATGTGTCAATTAGAAAGGACAGTTTTTTCTCTTCCACAAAATATGATATGGGAGGTCCAAGAATAATGTTCCATGCAGGATTTCGGTGAGTAGGTTAAATTAAGACCCGAAAACTACCAAAAAATGTGCTTGTTTCAGTTGACGCATGCAAAACATAGCAATGGCCAGGAAGCTATTATTCCTGTCGCTCGGACGTTTGCGTGACTATTTTTAGCGTAATGTTTATGGTTTGCTGTTGATATGTCTGCGCCATCCATCCGCATCAAATGAATCACGGCCTGAACAATCTAAATTAAAATAATATCTTTGTCTGAAATACTAATCCGTGCATCTTTTTAAAAAATAAATAAATAATCTAGATTACATTCTGCAGGTGTTCTTTTAAATTATTATTCAGATCGATCTATTCATATGTTTTTGTTCCTTGGGCGCATCATTTACCAGTTTCTATCAAATTTGGGGCAACTGTCCGAGGTGCTGAAGGATTGGATTGGCTGGTGCATTGATGCCTGTTGTGACCAAGCCCGTGCATGTTATGAGTGGTCTTGGAAATGGAGTATCAACAGCTTCTATAGCCTACATTACTAATTGCGAATATTGTTGTTTTCAGGTCCCAATTTGCCATGAATTTCCTGGACCCATCCTTTATCCCATTAACCAATGCTCTGAATGAGGAACTGCAAGGGAAACCCTCCAGATGGAAATTCAATAGGACAGCTTTTTATCAGCAAAGGTAACATGATTCTATGGGATACCTTTATATTTGATCTTATCTCCAGAAACATGTTGTTTATTAATCTTTTGTCATTAGGCTTGCTTTATTGATAAAAACAATTGGACAACTGTGATAAAAATGTATGAAAATAACTTCTACATTTGTCATGGGTGGTACTAATATTGCAATTGGCTGTGACAGGATTTGTCAGCAATATCTTGATCTGTTTCTTGTCTTTCAGGAAAGAGATCTTCAATTACATTGATGTGGCCAACAACTTCTCCCTCACCAAGAATCGTGTACGTGTGGGCCAGCTGATGCATTTTGATTACTCCAGTAACAAGTACGTCTTCTCCATAAGCAATAACTTGAAGTCACTGCTTCCTGACGTCTCGCCCATCCTGAACAAGCACTACAACGTGTGTGCTGTAGTCGGTAACAGTGGGATCCTGACTGGCAGCCATTGTGGGTCAGAGATCGACCGTGCCGATTTTATCTTCCGCTGCAACTTTGCCCCCACGGAGGTCTATTACAAGGATGTGGGCCGAAAAACCAACATGACCACCTTCAACCCCAGCATCTTGGAGAGGTACTACAACAACCTGCTGACCATTCAGGACCGTAACAACTTCTTCCTCAACATCAAGAAGCTGGAAGGAGCCATTTTGTGGATTCCGGCTTTCTTCCTTCACACCTCGGCTACTGTCACAAGGACCCTGGTGGACTTCTTTGTGGAGCATAAGGGTCAGCTGAAGATTGAGCTGGCCTGGCCAGGCAATATAATGCAGGATGTCAACAAGTGAGTATGGAGACAGGGATTGTGTTGATGATACTGAATCACCATTAGTGTGCAGGAGAGTTAAAGCAACAAAAAAAAAAACAGAGCAAACCAGATGTCAAAGAATGGCACATGACACATATTTGTTAATCCATAGGGTACAAAAAGATGTTTCTGATGATGAGTATGGTATTTTCTTACAGATACTGGAAAACTAAAAACCTGTCCCCCAAGCGACTCAGCACCGGGATCCTTATGTACACTCTGGCCTCTGCTATGTGTGAGGAGATCCACCTCTATGGCTTCTGGCCCTTTGGCTGGGATCCAATCACAGGCAAGGAGCTGCCCTATCACTACTACGACAAGAAAGGGACCAAATTCACCACCAAGTGGCAGGAGACTCACCAGCTGCCCAGTGAGTTCAAGCTGCTCTACAAGATGCACGGCGAGGGGGTGACCAAGCTGAGTCTCTCACACTGTACCTAGACATTCCAGGAGGAGTGGGTGTCAAGCCCCTCCACAGAGGCTGGCCTTAAAATGCTTGCACTCACGTGATTTGTTTTGCGCCGCAAAACAGACAATGCATGATTAGTATTATGACGTTCTACGATGCTCTCACTATAGAAACCCACTGTCAAGTTACCACTGCATCTTGCCTCTCAAGCTTTGCCACAGCATAATTAACGCAAACTCTTTCAGTTACCAGGAACATTGAGAAATATTGAAGTCGCTGTGAATTATTGATTTAGTATAGCTCACATAACAGCTGTGTTGTTACTTATGTAATGATGTGAAGTTGGATATGTCACACTGTCACACTATTTGTCACGTCTCACATCACTTAATTTGAATTGCTACCATAACTGTGGCTAAACAGATTGATAATACAATGTATTCCAACAAGAACACAAAATGGGTACATTTCCAAACAAAAATGTATTTCATATTAGGCTATAGCCTTATTTTAGGGGGATTTTAGTTGATATTTTGATATCACTGCCTAATCTCAGGGAAGGAGTTAGATCAGTGTTTTTTCTAATCAGATTTAAATGCTTCAACTGAGGTGTAAATACACTATTTTTCAGCCCTTTTTACCGTACAGTACATTTACCCAGGGTACGAGCAGTTTGTGGGCATACTACTCTGCAACGGTAACTAGCTGTGAGATTTGTTTACAATGCCCCATTAATGTATGTAAATGACTGACTGCCCCAGATAGGGATGATTATTACTGTCAAAAAATCAATTTTATGGGGATTCTGGTGAAAGCTCTGGAAATATTTTAATTTTAGAGTCAAGAATCTACATTCCAACAGCAAGCCATAGATTGAGCTTAGTTACTGTACATCACAGTATGTTACTGAATTGTACTCAGAATTGTACACGATTGATTCAATAGAAACCATTAAGGTTATCTGCATTCTGTTGTAGCTTCATTGGACAACTTTAACTTATCTTATCTATTCACAATGTCATGTCTTAGTTGTTGAACATCATGGCGATAACAGAAAAAAGGGATTTAATTAATAAAGTTTTCATTTCATTTAAGTTGAGGGGTGCACACCAGCATAGTTTCTGATATAATTTTACCAACAATTTATCATGTCTACCACCAACAACATATGATATGATTTGTATTGAGCCGTAACAAATGTAGTTGAACACAGAACACATCACAATTGTTATCACCAATGTATGAATACAGGGAAATGTTTTGCGTTTATCACAAACAGGTACACTAATTTGAATATTGACACATGAAGAGAAATGAAATGTTTTGAATTGTAGCATCTTATACAAAGAGCATGATACTGTACACTATTGGAATGGCATTGCATGTGAGAGACTAACAAACGTTTAAGGATAGTTTTATACAAGTTTATTTTATTTTTTAAGAAGATTGAGTTTAGAGGGGGAAAGAACATTCTTTCTTATTTCTTCTTTGCGCTGGTATTTTCATTGATATATCACCAGAAACTTTATATGAGAGGTGTTTTAAGGCAAAAAAGAAAGCCTGTATCCAACCACTGGGACCAAAACTCTACATTTAGTTTTATCTTTCTGACAAATAAAGAACAATGTAACTTTATTTTTATATATCTCTAGATTATCTTTACTCTTCTCAGCAAAAGGTTATTTGACAAATATATCATGTCAAGCTCAACTTGTTAGAGGATTGTGTATGGCTTAGTAGTTTAGTGTATTCAACCATCTCTTTGGGATTGACGTAGCTCAAACAGTGATAGCCACATGATAGCCACATGACTCACAGCACGTACTCACACTGGAGATAGAGCTGAGGTGGGTGAAAACCACTGCACAGATGAGAGGTGTGAGGAGAAGTGTGAGAAGTGTAGTTGAAAGGGTTGTTTAGAAGTGCACAGTGCTTCACGCTTAGGATTTGGGTTGCCCTCATGATTTCAGCTTTACCATGGTGGACATGCTGATCAACCGAATTATTGTTTCTTTTTAAAGTCATTATTTAGTCTCACAAGGACAAAATTGGTCAACAATTGGTTGTGTCATGCTCACAGAGAGGCATTTCAGGACATACGTCATTATGTCTCCCCATCATAGGACTGTGAACAATAGAATATACAGTGTGCTATTAGTTTACTCTTAGTCCATTCCCTATCCACCATGGACATTTACTATGAAGTAAATACACCAAAGAGCACCTGTCAAAACATAACTTGCTAAATGATCTGAATGTGGCATAAGTTGAGATGTGTGGCAACCCATGTATAAGAATAGAGGAACTATTTCATTCAGTGATGTTTTTATTTGGCGATGTATTGTCAACTGATGTCCTATACAGAAAACAGTGGAATTCATTGTGTGGTTTTTAACTTAGATTTTTGCCTTTTCAGTCTCACCAAAAGTCTGGGTTGTGTTGGTGATTTATAGAGTTTGTGCCTCCATGAATGTCCTCCTATGAATGCCTCCATGTTATGTTCATCACCAAAGACTACGGTACTCACATGAATGATGAGAATTTGTTTCTCTCCCACAACTGCATTGTTATGTGTGTACAAAATTCAGTGTTCATACTGTATGTGTGTATTCAAATGAATGGTACTAATAGAATCCCAGACTTCCTGTAATCCAATGATTGCATGTATTTCTTTGTTTAGATCAAACTGGGAGACATCAAAGCACTTTTAATTCATGTTCATGTTAAAGGGCATACATACAACGTACATACCAGTGAAAAAAAGTAACGGTAATCTCAATGAAATCTACATTAACTGACATAATTTACTCTAAGAATGTGTTTGTATGAAGAAAAAGGTTATCCATTTTTGTCTGTATAATTCCATATGATTGGGATGTTCATAGCCTTTTTGACATTTTTATACTTTCTTCTATGTGCATGACAATTTTGTCCCATTGATAATCAAGCTCAGCTCAAATGCTCTTTCTCATGTAGAACTCATGGTTCATGTAAGGGACTTTCTAATCTTTATTTGTGAAACAGAATGATCTTACATCTCATTCATATGTATTCAAATGTATGTGCCTGCATTAACCTTCCATCAATACCTCAATGTGTCAAATAAAAACATTTTTTTTCTCTGACTTGGTAATTTTGATTAGTACAGTAGGCCTTTTTAGAATCACAATTACATTGTCTTACACAAATATTGTCCCCAGATGTACAAATAGACTTTTAATAATTTGCTTTGACTAATTAACATTAATTAAAAACAGAATTATTGTGTGCCATATTGCCCTTTTCTGGTCACTGTCATACATGTACACATGACACGGTTGTGAATAAATAGCTTTACAGTGCATCAATAACCATTACCAATCAAGGCATACATTCTGTATACTGTAACGAATATAAACAATATTTAATGTGAGGATAATACATATCCTTGAAAATACTCTAACCATATGGGCTAACCCTACAAACCTATATACCACTAAAACCCCTGGAGCAACAGTATCTCTAACACATCTGAATGCATGCTTCTTCATCATGACAAGATCACATGTCCATGGGAAGAGGCTGACATTTCAACAGGCACATCTCCTTCTGTCGGTTGTTTCAACCTCCTCATCAGTGCCAATGTTGCCATTGGCTGCCTCTGATAGTGGCCCTTCAGCGCTGTGTTCCATACGCCTCATCACCAAGCCCAGGAGGGCGGTCACAGCCTTGTCCACCTCAGACCCTGTGGCTGCACTCGTCTCGAAGTAGGGGATACTAGTTAAAAATGAGCAACTTATTATACACAACCCCGGACTAAGCTGAATGCATTTGGCACCTCTTTCGGATCAAATTGGCTATGGGAGATAAATGATTATTTTAATAATTAATTAATTAATTAATTAATTAATTAATACATATCTATTTGAGTTGAAGGCTGGTAGAGTGTTTGAGCTGAAAGTAGCTCACTGACCCCACCTTCTGGTGAATTAACAGAAGGAGCAAAATAATGTGTTTTTGCAACTGGATTTTACTGGTGCCGATGAAACCGTATACAGTAGTGCAGAAGGTGTAAGCTCAAATCACTTCAGTTGACGGTAGGGAAAAAAGCAGTGAAAAGGAGAGAAGTGTCAAATCAGCCAATACTCAGCCATTTGTGATGAGATTGTGTCAGATTCAATTTCAAGGGGTAGCTAAAATGTGTCCAGTTCAAATGATCGACTCGGTGTCTTGGTGCAGGGCGGGTGTCTCACTTACCCATATCTGTCTGCCAGGCCTCTAGCTTGTCTTCCGTGTACATCTCTCAGATCTCTGAGGTCTGCTTTGGTGCCAACTAACACTATGTCTGGATTATCACAATAAGCATTGGCCTGCAGCTGACCTGGACAAATGAGAGAGAATTTCATTCAACCATGATGAATATGCAGTTAGCATTGAGTCGCTGTACATTCTACGTAACCTGCTATATTGACATTATATACTCCAGTTCTAAAGAAAACTCAGATAAACCAATTGATACGACATTGTAATGAATTAAGAAGATATGATTAATAGTTGATTCAACAGACAATAGATATACAGGTTGACAGATATTGATCCAAATGCTTTTGGCAGATCAGTGTGCAGAGACATACTCATCCAGTTCCTGACATTGAGAAAACTCTGCTGATTGGTCAAGTCAAACATCAGCAGGAAGCCCATAGCATCTCTGAAGAATGCTGTAGTAAGACTCCTGAACCTGGGACAGATCCAATCAAAACAAAAGTTCAACCCCTGGTAAAGCCATCATGTATATGCTATGGAATAATTTGAAACAAACTAGCAAAGACACCTAGAAAGCACATTGACTTTGTGAATATGAAGCAAACTAAAGCAGCAAACTCCATGGAATTAAATAAAAAAGGGCAGCTCAAAGTGCAAAACATTTCCCACAGCACATGTATGCTTGTGTATATATTGTCTCCTGTCCAAAATTTCCAAAATGGGAAGCTAATGGCAAAGTATTTTTCAACATCTGATCAAAGCACATCCTATATCCAGCCTGCAGTACCTCTCCTGTCCTGCTGTGTCCCAGAGCTGTAAATGCACTTTGAAATTTTTCTCTGAGGTCCCATCAGAGCCTGTTCCCAGATACAGCTGAAGACACAACAGATGTTGCAACTTGTGACATACATGCATGACGTAACTTCAAATGCAAAGACAGGCGACAATACTGGTTGCACTTGGAGTTTGTATACCAATGCAATATTGTAACCAAAATAATCTGGAACCTTCCAATTCGCATAACTACAGCTGTATGACGTAAATGAATGTGTATGAATGTGAAGCAAGAGTGACTGAAGATATACATGTATGTAGGTCGTTGTTATATCTTATATGAATAGAGTATACACTGTAGAACAGCATCACTCACCACTCTCTTTTCCCTGAAGTCAATCCCCACTGTAGTAGAGAACTTGCGGTTGAACTTGTTGTCAGTGTACCTGTAGAGGAAGGTGGTTTTTCCCACCCCTGAGTCCCCCAAAGCCAGGAGCTTGATAAGGTAATCATACTCCCCATCATTCATCATGCAGCCTCGTGCTGAACCTGCCCTAAAACACAAAAGTGACTTGAGAATATGCACATGAACCTAAACTCCAGACGTACAACCTGCCATAAACACTCAAAGCAATTACAGAGTAGAACATGAATAGATGCAGTAGGTTGAAGGCATACTGCCTTAAATGTACAGAAACAAATTCATACACAGTCGGTCTTCCAGAAGACATTGCTGAAATTCCCAGTCAGGTGGCTCATGATCACAGAGGCTTAGTGGGCCGTCATAACTTCAGAGAGAGTCATTAGTGGCTGATCAGAGAGGAGCTAGCACATGACTCAAACCAGCTTTCACTTGAGCGGTCAAGAGGCTCTACTGGGTGTGCTGAGAACCCGAACATGAGCTGTAACATTAAGCAGGATTCCTGTTATTGACAATTCTCTCAGACAGTTCAATATTTACCTGCACAAGGCCTTTGATGTAGTTATTAGTTACAGTTGCTGTATATTTTCAATGACATGAAAAACCATGTTATACACTTGAAAGAGATGGTAAAAAGATATTTCAATGTGTCATCATTACCATCAGGGAGTTAATGTTAATCCACATTATTGTGTTGGCAACAGTCTGAAAGCTTAGAATTCTTTTGTAATTCAGTCATTTGTTTTTGTTCTGTTACCCTCTGTGTGATTAATTGCACCATATTTTGGAAGTGGGTTGTCATGTGACTCAAATTCCAGTAGCACAGCTCAGTCATTCCCCATGTGCATTATCAAAGGTATTGGGTTATATAGAATCAGCACAGCTAGGAGAGAGAGAGAAAGTGAGCCATCCACCAGGATCAATGGATTCCTACTGTGACTGTATTTTACAAGGTTCCTCATCAGTTGTTGTATTGCTGTTCTATAAATAAAGTGTATTATCAAGACATGAGGTTGTAGAGAGATTAGATTAACTGTTTTGTACAATGAACACACATACATACAAACACCATTGAAGTCATCAAGTCCAACAGTGTGTGATTTTGAATTAAGGTAAAGGACGTCTTACATGCTGCATTTCAGAAAAGGGTGGCCAATCATATTGATCCCCACCAGCCGAGAGTGACAGAAAATAATCAGTGAAAGTGGGGGAAGTAAAATCCCTCCTACTTTGAAATGCCTGATGAAATAAACACAATGATGCCCCTTTACCTTTTTAAGTTCATTGTCTCTAGACTGGAGAAAGAGAAATAAGTTTCATCTTACCAATTTAACCAGAGGTAGTGCTAACTTCCATTCAGGGAGCCAAACCAATCCTTGGTAAATAAATAATGGGGGGAGACATGCTATTCCTTGAACCTTTCCCTGTTTCACATGTGATAAGGGAGGAGTTTCAGGCTAAAAAAGACCAAACAGTGCTGTGTTCACAGACCTTGTGCCGTCTGGTATTTCTCAGAAGAAAAAAAGCTCTTGGAAAACTGGATTGTGGCCCTGCAATAAATAAAGTGTGCTTCTGTGGATTTCAGTGGAAGCCGGCCAACTGGGGACTTTGTAAACCTCCATCCAGGCCCCATTTTGTTCTCCTCCTCTAGAAGCTCAGCAAGTAATCCAGACTGGTCCAAAGTTTCCCCATACTAAAAACAGTGTTTTTCAGAACAACACACACTTTAAGGTTAGATAGATCTGTGTGGTTAACATGTCTTTTGTCATACATTATGTGGATATATTATCTTCCAAGTCTAAACTTGTCATACATAGGTATAAACATAAAGTAATCCAGCACCTACATGGCAATGAGAGAACTGTGCACCAGGGGGCATCATTTCAAAAAAATAATGTACAATGTGTGAGGCTTCAGCAACCATCATGTGTTAAGTCAAATAACCTACATTGTACAATAAGGGAAATCTGTTTATTTACAGAACTAAAATATGAACATATCTTTGCCAAATCTAAACACATTCTGTTTGACCCATTACACTGTAATGCATGTATTGAAAGAACGGTAAAAATATCAGTTGTTGAACACTGCTTGGTACAGTATGGCTCGCAGAGTCTAACCTCAGCTGGGCTTGAAATACTTCATCAAGTTATTTGCCTGAATGCTTTTAGCAGGAGCCTTCCTCTCTTTGGCCAGTGATTTTCCCCCCTGCTTTTTGGAGGAGGGAGCCTTTGTGACCGATTTGTGTTGCCTCCATTCAGCCAGTAACTCTCTCTGCACCTCAGGGGGAAGCTCAGAGAACACCTTGGGATCCACATCTACCGGGAAATCAGAGTCAGACGCCGTTCCCTGTAACGCCTGACCCGTGGACATCCCCTCCTCCGGGCTCTTTCCAAGAAACAAAAGTGGGTCTGGGAGAGGCCTGTCATTGATTGTCTGTCTGTTGGGCTGATCCACATCTCTACCAGTTTCTTTTCGGTCTGTGTAAGCACTGTGAAATGAGTCATTGAATTTGCATGGGACAGCTCGAGAGACACACTGCTCTAGAGGATTGCTGTGAGATGAGTGGTTCTCATCTAGGTGTAATGCTGTGGGGTACTGGGTGCTCTGTCTGGGGGGGCTGTGTGGTGCATCTGGATAAGCTGAGGATGACAACAGTTCCTTCTGGATGTCCTCAGGGAGGAGGTGGAACACCTCAGGGTCAACATTAGGGGGCAGTCGTACAGGGTCCCTCCTCTCTGGAGTGTTGTTCATGTTCTCATCCACAACTGTGTGGTACTTAGCTTCCACATGCTGCAGGAAGGCCACTGGGCTATGCCTTGTTGACAGTGAGGGTGACTTGTACTGAAGGTTGGGAGGCATCTCTGGTATCCATTGTGATGCATCCTCATCAGTCACCCCCTCAACGTCAGATCCAGCCTGCCTCATGTCGTTTCTATAAGCACTAGGAGGCAGATCATCCTGGAGAGAAAGAGTGTACATTTTTAGAATTCCACACTGCAATATAATATTATAATGTGCTAATGGTGGGTACGACAGAGATATTAGTTAGTCTGAAATTAAGGGTGACATCTGACCGTCTTACCTGATACTGTGACGAGGCCTGGGTTTTCCCAGGAGATCTTTGTGTGAAGAAGGAGGTGATGGAGCCCTTGCTGGCAGCACTTCTGGCCTGCAGGTTGCTGAAGCACACGTTGATGAGGGTGAGATGGAAGGCTGCATTGGAGTCCACCATCTTGTGGAAGAGCTTCATGGCCATGGTGACAACCTGGGCCAAGGCATCACTGCTGCCTGACAAACAAAACAGCAGATTTGTTTTACACACTGTAACTGAAGTAACCAAGGGTTATTCAAGATTTATAACAAACTTTGGGTAATAACGTGAACTCTAATACCATCAAAATGACATTGATTGGTCAATTTAAATTACAATGCACCTCCTTGCAAACATTATTATAGAACACAACCATGTGGAAACTAGTAATAAAGTTTTAAAACTGAAAAGTTTTCAACAGTTACCAGAGGTTATCTTCTGTCCTATGTGATTGGGGATGGGACATTGCCGGCTCTCCCTGTTAAGCCATTTGTTGGTTGCAGAGTAACGCCGGACGCTCAGTCGAAAGGTCAGGGGCTGCCTGCCATCTTTGTGCATTCTAAAATCAAGACAAACAAGCTTATTTAAATGTAACTCACTACTTGGACACACAACCACTTAGCAATATAAAGTTCATGATTACCTTTCTAAAAGGCTGCTCAACAGATCTTGAACCTTTTGCCAAACTTCTTTTGTTGAAGACATTTTCTTGAAGGAGTCTTCATCACTAAGAGACTGCAATGTAATTGAAATGGGTGAGGGGGCGGGTATGTAAATGTAAATCATTTTAAAGTTCATTGTTGAGTTTTCAACCCATACCTGGGGGGCACCAGTAGGGTTGACAGGAGTGTCATCAATGCCCAGGGCCAGGTTACGGAGACGCTGAGCAGTGGAGGCTCCAAACTCCTTCACCAGCTCAGCCAATGGGATGAGCTGCAGGTCCGACACACTGTCCAATCCCAGGGCCAGAAGCCTCTTAGCAGTCTGGTGTCCAACCCCTGAAGAGGCCAACAACAGGTTAACAAAGGCTAGAAGCTAAATGGCACAAAATCAGGCTGAGGGGAAAGACTTCTATTGGCTGGATGAGGCAACAAAAGGCTATTATTCTCTATGACTACTAATTCATGTGATTATTTGGATAATTTGCTAAATACTGGAACTCCACAAAGTGCAGTTCCGTGTAAAAGGACCCATGGGCACATCAAACTGGGTGTCAAATGAAAGCTAAGAGTTACATAAAGCTAAGAATACATTTCTAAACCATCTTCCATCATACCTCATTAATGTTAAAGTATAGACCCCGGTCAACTGATATCATCACTTATACTTAGATTTTAGGAAATGTTTTGGCTTTTGTAAGTTTAAGAATCATTGCCCAGTCTCCATGTTTCATTCTGTTACCAAAAACCCAAAATTTCTCTGTCTCATGAGGAGTGAGGATAATGAATTATTGACACATAGTGTGTGGTGTCCCTAAGACAGATTCTTAGGATCCTGCGCACACCTGTTGCAGACAAAAAATAATGTTTTCATTTTATTTCTGAGGCAAATTAGGAGCAGATTGGGTGTCTCTGTGTGTGTCTGCACATGACATAGGCTTACTTGTAATCACATTTTTTTAAATTGTTTTTTGGTGGCAAAAGGACATGACAAATGTCATTGATTTGAATCACATTAAATGAAGAGATTCAATTTCTCTTTTTAATGTTATATATAAGTTGATAAAATAATACATTATTACCTTAATGATAGGGTATATTGTATATTTATATGTTTGTTTCCCTATTTATCATCATGTACAGAATGACATTCAAATCCATAAATCCTGCATTTTTGTAGGGGACCCATTTAGTCATTCTGTCACCATCATTCTGTTACCAGATGTAAATCCACTTCACTTACTGTAGCTCAACAACAAAAAGAGATATTCTTCAAACTCAAGGTATCATATGATAGCAAATATCTAACAGAGTTTTGGGGACATGTGGTTACATTAAAAAACAGGGATATGTTAGGGTCAATCCATTACAGAACTTTGAAGCTGCAAGGTTTACATTTTCAGTTGGAATTGTTGGAAGTACTCCTTGTGCATAGAGGTGTATGGTTTGTTAAACTTTGCTATCATAGCTATCATTGCTATCATTTTTGTTTGGCATATGCGAAACTGAAAAATTCAGTTACCATGGAATTGCCCCAAAGAGACAAGAGTTTCAAAATGTCTTTACCTGGCACTTTACGTAGAGCATTTAGACTGTTCAAGATGTCTTTGACACTCTCTGGCAAAAGTGTGGTTTGTTGATTTGGCTTGAAGGTGCCTGACACCAGTTTGGCCAGCAGCTTATTGGTGGCAATGCCAGCACAGCCAGTAAGGCCCAGTTTGCTGTGGATGGCTGCTCTGAGCTCAGCTGCAATGTGTGAGCCCACTGCTAGTCTGGGGTGGTCCCTGACTTTGGCATCTGAGGCTGAGTGTGCAAAACAGAGGAAATTATTTGTTAGAATTCACACTTTTTCAACCCACTCCAAATGATGCAGTGATTTCTCTTTTTCAAACCAAAGGCTAAGTTTAGACCTCAAAGGTGGCTTTCCATTCAAATAGAAACCGTAAATGCAATGCAAATGTTTCCTAATTTTAACGTCATCAGGCTGTTTCACAACCTGCATCCTGGTTTCATTGAGTTACATGTGTACCAAGGACTACAGTAACAGTAAGTCCTCTAGCTGAAGGTGGAGTTTTGGCTACTTACTGTTGTGATTGTAAACGTGGCCTTCAACGGAATAGTCATCAGACTCTGGCGCCTGTCTCATCCTTCTCTCCACCAGCTCTGTGACGTCCATAAAGTTCTCATCAAACCCCAGCCTCTCCACCAATGGACAGTAGGACAGCAGCAATTCTGGACAGGGGGAAACACAGAAACAGGTGAAGGGTTCTTCCATAAAATAAAATAAAAAGACTGGGATAGATTTCACTGTCAGACATTATAAATATGATTTTATATTTGATCACTTGTCTGTTGTGTGAGATGATCATAATTAATCCAAGTTGTGGTTATGGAATTTCAGCAATTGAAGAGTTGATTACCTGTGAGTTTGTAGGACATCTCCCTGTAATGTGTCAGGTCCTCTCCCTTGACCAGCACCAGCTGAGGACACTTCTCGATGGCATCTGTCACTGACATCAGCTTGGTCACACCATGGTCCCTGGCCACGTAGTTGCAGGTCACAATGATGTACTTCTGCTGGATACCTACGTGTATTCAACACAGATGTTGCACATAGTCATTATTGTAATTGCTCATAGAAATATTCATAGCAATTGTAATTGCTCATAGAAATATAGAGTTGAAAGGGGTTCATGTGTTGGAGTTTATACCACGAGGAACTTATTTGGATGGATCTAAAAGGGCTAACTGAGTGTGAAGGGGATATAACTGTGTGAAATCAATCACCTAAAGGCACATTCCGCAGTGCTGGGTTGCGGATCATTTCAACCTGCGCATAGAAACAGTCCATGTCAAAGTGGAGGATGATTCTCTGTGGTGGTGGTAGTGGTACCTTACTGCAGTCTCTGGTTTGGTTCCCTGAAAGAAGTGTTTACATTAAAGTGAGAAAACATACAACAGCTGTTGAAAAAGCCTTACAACTGTCTAAATACTGTGTGTTGCTTGCTTAGCTTACCAACAGCAGCTGGGGTGTGTTGAATCAGATCTGTGCAGGCGCTGTTCCAGTCAGTTTCATCCTCATCAATATCTTCTACTTCTACATCAACGTCCATTTCTAAAAAGACAGAAAATATAGTTTCAAGTGCTGACGATTTCATACATGAATGTTGTTTAAGTTTCATGTAAACGCCCCTTTGGCCTTTCTTATCTTCTTCTGCGTTTGCTATTGTCCCGACCATGTGCCGTTTGCGCACTACTTCCACCAACCGATTTGGAGTGCAGGAGTAAGGCAGAGAACAGGCACGATTTAGCCGGTAGATGGCAGTCGCTATGCATATACAGTGGAACCGCGAGATACGAATGCCCCAATATACGAATGTTTTGAGTTACGAATTGAAATTTCGTAGAATTTGTGCTCTGAGATACGAATGAAAATTTGAGATACGAATGTTTTGATTTACGAAGGAAGTCTCGGAACGGATTAAATTCGTATCTCGAGGTTCCACTGTACTCTGGAAAACGATCTAGATGCATCTATGGATTTATTTCATTTTCATCTTCATCATCATCATCATCATGAATATTTTTGTATTCAATCCATCAAAATCACAATTATTACTTTTATAATCTGTGTGGACATGTTATAGTCCTAATTAACACCAAGTGGTCCATCGTTAGAAATGCAACCCTTGATTTAGGGAGTGTCCATTGTCCAGAGAAAGCTATAAATTCTCAGGTAGCACTGACGTCATGACAGGTGGCGATGGAAAGCCTTGCACGTGTTAATGAATTTGATCAACAAACACACTCTGTGTGAACTCAGTTGCCGATGTTGCCTTCCGCTGGGTTCTTTACTGAACTAGATTGCCCATTTTACAGACGTGACCTATGTCAACGGCCCCACTGTATGTACAAGCATGCCAAAGACGAAGGAACCATGTTTGACACCCTGTGTGGATCAACGATAACAACAGCGGCGGGTCAGTCAGTCCATGTTCTTCAATGTGTGTTCAAGTGCGTTCTTTCTTGCTGAGTTTTGAATTGATATCGACTTGTCCATTCAAGCGCTTGGGCTAAGCTGTATCATCAATTTGCAAACTGTTTATTTAGATGATTTCAACTAAAATTGCATGCAGTGAAATATACAAATTATTTTACAAAAGAGAAGGCTTATATTCTAAGGAATTTTCACAACCTGTCCAGGTATAATACGTTGCACTGACTTATGCTATTGTCAGTATTGTATTGTACAGAACAGTTGACGTATGGTGTTAGAGCATTTTGTAGTTCACTTGTTTTTTTTCTATATCAACAGTCCAAAACAATCATTCCACTCCATTCAGTGGAGCCCCGCAGAACAAAGAGGCCAACAATGCTTGCCTTTTGGAGTTGGAGAGGATCAACAAAGAAATAGAGACTGTGAAGAATGAAGTGGAGAAGGAGCAGAGGAGACTTTCACGTTACCAAACTGTGCAGTTGGACTGTGGCAGCACAGCCTCCAAGAAAGTCTTTATTCCCAAGTCTGAAACTGCTGGTAATGATCTGAATGGAAATCACCCCAAATCTGCACACAAACAACCTACTAAACCCTACTCAGCTGTGAGGAAGTATGTAGTCGACAACTCCAAACCAAGAACTGATTTGGAATACGACCCCTTGTCTAACTTCTCTGCAGACCTGCGATCTAGTGGCTCTTCAGAATATAAACCAGGTAATGAGCAGAAAGTAAAGGGTGCGCAAGGTGTGAAGAGGACTAGGGAGAATGTGCTTAATGACCAAACCAAGCCCCTTTCTCAACAACTAGTGGTTGACTCCGAAGAGGAAGGAGAACTCATCATTGATGTCCCCCCTCTGGAGAGCGACAGCAAGAGGGCTCGAAGCCTGAAGCCTCCTAAGACCACTACAGAGGTACATGATCATGATGTCATGGAGGAAGTCAAGCCTGCTCCTATTGTAGCGCATATCCCACTTCCTGTTCTTGCCATTCCTGAGGTGTCGGACGAGGCTGTGAAAGATGACATCAATGACACCAAAGACCCATCTAATGTTTCTGTCAGTCAGGGAAATAAATATAACCCCAGTGCTGTGAGTGTGTTCGATGACCTATCCAAATGTTTGGAGAACCTGAGGAGTGAAAGTGAGAGGATGGTTTCTTATGAAGAGGCTGAGCCCATTGTGGAGAATAACAGTGGCACAGAACCAGAGTGTCCCAAAACTGGTGCATCTTCACAGATTTGTCATCATACTGATCCAGTTGTTAAGGAAAATGTTGGCTTACTGATGGCAGAGTCGGTGTTCCTTAAACGAGACCTTCCCTCTTCCTGTGTTGAACAAACTAAACCACTGCCACCCAATGAAGTTTCACATGGACATGTAGCTTCACTACCACCTAATGGGCTGATCCCTTCCTCTGTCTCAGCCAATCAACTCACCACAGAATGCCAGGTTAGTGAACAGTCAGCAGTACAGGGTGTGGCTCAGAGTTACTGGTCACCTTTACTGAGTGCACCAACAGTGCCATGTGTCCAGAAAATACCAGGACAAACGACTGTACTTGCCTATAGTGGTCTAGCTAATCCACTTCCACCTGCAAACTATCTAGCATCGGCAGCAGCTACTGCTGGCATCATCCAATGCCAGATTCCAAACGACCCATCTACATCTAACACCTCGCATGTGACCGACGGTGAAGAGGTGCCATCGGCTTCTTTTGAGCAGTCTTCAATGGAGGCAGCGAATGAACTACCTGAGGCTGTCCCCTTCGATTCCAGTTCAGAGGAGGAGGTCAACTATTCAGACTTGGAGTTATCGGACAGCGACCCAATGGAGGAATGTTACCGCATCTTCATGGAGGCCAAAAAAGATGAAGAGGCATCCACAGAGCAGGCTTGCACACCTGTAAGTACATTGGATACACACGAGGAGGGAGGGAGTACATGATTACACAGTTTTGCGTGAATATTGAAGATGAAGACTTTTTCATGCGTTTCAGACAGGGGTTGTAGATTCGGTAACCCCAGAGGTAGCGGTCAAAGCCAAAGCATTGCCAGGACAGAGGAAGAGGGTGGCCCATGCAGCGAAGTTTACTGAGGTACTGTATACTTCCTCGACTGGAGCATTCATTAACATTTCGGCAAGATTCAGTGAAGATTCATTGAATTGTTTATCTGAGTAGGGACACACAGCCTATCATGAAAACATTGACAAATTAAATTAACAATTGCATAGCACCATAACACTTTAGCTTGCTCTAATTTCCAGTGCCTGTTCCTAAAGTGGTATTTATTAATAGAGATTGCCCTTTCATTCCAATAGCCGGTGGCCAAAAGCAAACCTGTGGTCCCTCAGGTGATCGTTCCCCTGCGGGAAACAGCAGCAGCCCCCCAGCTGACCAACCCCTCCAAGATGCAGCTTATGCAGCAGAGGGCCTCCATGCTGACCACGACTCTGAAAGGAGGTCAGGCATTCCTCTCCTCCAGTATACAGAGGAAAGTGGTGACTCTGGCTACTCCTCATCACCCCACCCATCACCCCACCCATCACCCTGCTCCCTTGCAAAATGGTAAGCACTGGCTGGTTCAAATGTATAGGAATATTCAGGAACCCTATGTACCGTAGTGTATGAGCTGTACCTTTTATAGGGGATTCTACCAAATGCTGTAGTATGGTTTTAATTGTAAACTCCAACAGGGTGATGTGATATCGTCCAAGTTTTGGTATAAATCCTTTTGTTTGAATTGTTTTGTATGAGTTTGCATCTGTATATTGCATCTCTGTGTTCCTCCTTTTAGCCTGTATGAATTTCATACCTGTTGGAACAGCCATCCAGGTTGGCAACAACCTACACTTCATCCTTCCTGAGGGGAGCTATGCTATGCCCATAACCTCCGTCGCGACTCCAGTAACTCCTGTCTATACCCCAGTAACTCCAGTCCATACTCCAGCTGCTCCTGTCTATAACCCAGTAACTCCGGTCCATACTCCAGCTGCTCCTGTCTATAACCCAGTAACTCCAGTCCATATTCCAGTTGCCACTGTTCCTGTACCACCTCAGCATGCCTCCTATATCCCTGCTAAGGTGAGTACTTTTGAATGATGTAATGAAATGAACTGAAAGGGATGCTTTCCATGCTTTATAGAATTTATAGTATGGGACCTAAATTTCATGAGATACTGCATTCATCTATATATATATATATATATATATATATATATACAGTGCCTATAGAATGTCATCATACCCTGTGAAATCTTTACCTTTTGTCACATTACACCCTGGAAATTAAAATAAATAAAATCTAACTTTTTTGAGCTGTATGTACACATTATAACCCTCATCATCAAAGTGAAAATAAAATTTAAAAAAATTCTGGACAATTATTAAAAATTAATTAGTGAAATACCTGGTTTGGTTAAGTGATCAGCCCCTTAGAGTATACCATTATAAACTTGCTCAGGTGCAACCAATCAACTTGCAGATCAAACACCAGGCTAATTGCCCCCCACCTGACATCAATTGTAGTGGTTTTGATTACTTCAGAATAAAACCAGCTGTTTCTTGAGGATTCCACTACTAGAAGTGCATGGTTCTGCAAAGAATTCAGAAGTACTTTCAAAAGGCCTCCGGGATAAAGTTGTAGGAAGGCACAAGTTAGGTGAAGGCTACAAAAAGATTTCAAAGGCTTTAGCTATCCCTCTGAGTACCATTCAGAGCATCATTAAGAAGTGGAAGGCGTATGGCACCACCAACACCTTGCCTAGATCAGGCCGTCCATCCAAACTGGGTGACCGAGCCAGGAGGACATTCATCAGAGAAGCTACCAAAAGGCCAAAGGCAACTTTGAAGGACTTACAAGTCTTTATGGCTGGGACTGGTCTGTCTGTGCATGTGACAACAGTCTCTCAAGCTTTACACAAAGCTGGCCTGTATGGCAGGGTAGCAAGAAAGAAGCCTTTTCTGAAAAAGTGCCACAGTCATTCTCATCTGTGCTATGCAAAAACACACCTGGAAGATTCTGTTGCCATATGGAAAAAGGTTTTATGGTCAGACGAGACTAAGAATGAACTTTTTGGACTGAACTCCAAACGCTATGTTTGGCGAAAACCAAACACAGCACACCACCCAAAACACACCATACCTACTGTGAAGCATGGTGGTGGCAACATATGGTTGTGGGGATGTTTCTCTTCAGCGGGGACTGGGCAATTGGTCAGGATTGAAGGGAAAATGGATGCTGCCAAGTACACCCAAATTCTTGAGGACAACCTGCATCCCTCTGCTAGACAGCTGAAGATGGGCAGGTCATTCTCCTTCCAACACGACAACGATCCTAAACATACCGCCAAAAGAACAACGCTGTGGCTTAAGGATAGAAAGGTGAATGTCCTTGAGTGGCCAAGTCAGAGCCCTGACTTAAATCCGATAGAAAATCTGTGGATGGACTTGAAGAGAGCAGTCCATCGCCGCTCACCATGGAATTTGACTGAACTCGAACAATTCTGCAAGGAAGAATGGGCAAATATTCTCCAATCTAGGTGTGCAAAGCTAGTAGAGACATATCCAAACAGACTGATGGCTATAATTGCAGCAAAAGGTGGCTCTACAAAGTATTAAATCAGGGGACTGATGACTTTTCCGACCCTGTTATTCTTGTTTTTCATTTTGTATACATTTTCAGAACTGTCGCCTTTTTTTTCATTAGTTTGATGTTGTATGGCTAAATTTGTACATAAAGCTGGAAAAAGTTTTGATTTCAGGCTGTACTACAAATACTATTTCAAAGGGGTATGATGACTTTCTATAGGCACTGTATATATAAAGAAAGTGGCAGTTTGTTTGTTTTTAAGTTTCCCTGTTGTTTTCCCAGGCCATTCCCACTAAACGCAAAGCCAAGCAACGCCCAGAGGTCAGCACAAAAGTACCACATGACGTACGCCAGCGCTATGTCAATATTTTTGTTGAAGAATTCCTCAAAACGTCTGTCACCGTACAAGATGCTTTTGAAAAGGTCTGTACCAGAGCTTTCGTGGCTATATTATCCAAAATGGTTTGAAATATGACATGGACACTTCACTTTTTGTTGCTTGGTCTTTAGATCTTTGTCTAACCTTGTTTGCTGTTTATCATAGGCACTTGCTGAGGAGAAGACTGTGTATGATCGCAGCACCAACAAATTTAAGTATCTCAGTGTTGCAGTGAATGCATTGAAGAGGCTGAAGAACCAGAGCACAACCTCTGTCAAAGGTGAGGTTCTGCTGTGAAGTGCCTGGAAATGTATCCTTAGTTGTCGTATACTGTAGGTGATAAAAGACGTGCTACAGTTAATTTGTCCTCTGAAATTATTGGTGGTCTGAGTTCACTTAATGTATTTTGTTGTGCAGCTGAAAATGAAACCGATGTGCAGATGTCAAGAGGAAATATCCCACTCAATACTAAAGCACTTTGGAGAACTGGTATGTGTCAGTCTTCCTTATTCGTCTCTGATTAGTGTGTGTGTGTGTGTGTGTGTGTGTGTGTATATATATATATATATATATATTAGTAGTATCTCTGATTTTATTATGGTGTTGGCCCGTATTATTGCAGCATTTGTCTTTCACAATGAAAAGCCATTATGTGATTGTAAAAAAAATGTGTTCATGTTTCTGATAATGGAGATGCTGCATTGTACGAGAGTTTGAAGGAGCATATTCTGTCTGATGAGATGTTGAGGGAGAACAACTACCCCCTTCAGCACCCAGAGAAACCAGGCTCTGCTGTACTGTATGGAGACAGTAAGAAGGGAATCACTGATCGTAAGTACATATTAAGCAATTCATTGTTGAGCTGTATGTTACTGACCAAATGTAAAAAGATTCAAGCTGAAATGTACTCTCTGTACATTGGTAAAGTGTATACGGTTTTGATATACTATTGCCAGAACTCATAGCTAGACCTAACTGTTAGTCATGTCCATGCCTGTAGAGGGCATACTTAGTCTTTATCATGTTGCATTGAGGGCTCCCTTTTCCGTGCATTGTTTGGGCAACTTGTATCTTGTGGTGAGGTTTTATTTATGTTCGTTTCTGAAAAAGCCATGAAGAGAATCTGCTGTCGGTGTGGGGCTACTTACTCTGTGAGCAGAACGGGAAACCACACTCGCAAGGAGGAGTGCAACTACCATCATGGGAAAGGAGTGGAGAATAAAGGTAAGGGGATTTAGTGGTCGGTTTAGGTCCTGTTCATCCTGAAATAGACAATCCAGATATTAACACCTGTTCCAGTTCCAGGTGGTGTGGAATCCCGCTACAGCTGCTGTGAGGGAGTGGTGGGAACACCTGGATGCCAAGTCTTCAAGGTAGGAAGAGCAGCGGAACATGACTTATTTTGTTGATATGACACTTATTTTCCAAAAAGCCCCATTTAAGATGTTGTGAAACGGTGTCTCTCTCTCCCCCAGCTGCATGTCCATGATGCAGTTAGCCTGGATGGCTTTGTCAGAACCCTCCCCAGACCTGCCTCTGAGAAGAGCTGCCCAGGAGTGTTTTCAGTAGACTGTGAAATGGTGAGATGACAATTATGGGCAAATGTGTCCATTTAATGCTACATTCTCTTCCCCCATTTTGAACATGAAATGGGCAATGTTTTAATGTCCCCACCACCACCCCATTTTATTTTTTTTGTCTAGTGTTATACAACTCAAGGGCTGGAGCTGGCCAGAGTGACTGTCGTCAACTCAAGTGTGCAGGTCATCTACGACACTTTTGTTATACCTGACAATGAAGTAATTGACTACAACACCAGGTATTGTATGGCCTCTTAACACCCCAGAGACATGTACACTATTAATAAAACATTGTTACCAAAAATGGCATGATAGTAATTAACCCTCTCGTTGCTGCATAGGTTTTCTGGCATCAGTGAAGATGATGTGAAAGGTACAAGCTCATCCATCCGTGATGTTCAAGAAGCTCTCCTGAGTTTTATCAGTGCAGACACTATCCTGATTGGACATGGTCTGGACACAGACCTCAGTGCACTGAAGGTGAGCAGAACAACGTCATGATTCAATAATAATATTATTATTTCTCAATACATATGCACCATAGACTCTCTTGAACCATTAGTTGGGTCACTGGTATCTATTAATTTCGATACAACTCTGTCACAAGATAAATGGACTGGCAGTAATTTATAAAGTAAAAGGTCCAGTATGTCCTAAAAATAAAATAGTCCTAAATTGTCATGATGAATCTGCAGCGATAAAGGAATGAGAGAATATTCAGTTAAGAGAGCTGTTTTGGTCCAAACAAAGCGCTTTCTAAAATCTGGTGTGGTTGAGCACTGGCCATTATGCACCTATTTTACAGTTTGTTTGTTAACAAAGACATGTACACAGTTCTTGCTAATAGGAAACTCACATTTTCAGTGCAGTCAGAGATGGCAGCAAAGTGTAAAACTGTTGTCGTTACACCTTTTTAAGGAAACTTGTTCTAAACTACAATTGTTTCGAGATGCATTTGCAGAATATAATGTTCTTTCACTGTACCTGTTGCAGTTGCTTCATGGTACAGTGATAGACACCTCTGTAGTGTTCCCTCACCGCCTGGGACTGCCTCACAAGCTGACCCTTCATAACCTTACAGCAGACTACCTCAGGAGAATCATCCAGGAGAGTGGTGGGTCAAATACAACAATGTGTATTGTCAATATGTACCACCATCCTACTGTCTGTCATTAAAGACTGAATATTTGCTCATCATCTTGGTGATGGCACTGCAGATGTTGTATTATTATATGATGTACAGGATCAAAGTAATAATATGCCATTTAGCAGACACTTGTATCCAAAGCAACTTACAGTACAGTGAGTGCTTCCATTTGTGTATATAGTATAGGTCCCAGCACCTACATTGACATGCATCAGTGTTCCCTCACAGCACGTCATGTCAGGAACATCTGACAAAGGGTTTAATGTTCAGCACAGTGCCTTGAAATGTATTGATTAATGTGAGAATCATTCCCCATTCTAAACTTGTGTGGCATATGTTAATGAACTCTGGTTTTGTTCTCTTCTAGCGGGAGGTCACAATTCTGCAGAAGATGCTACTGCCTGCATGGAGCTGATGTTGTGGAAGGTCAAAGAAGACGGCAAAGTGAAAAGATGGTGACCTCAATAAAGTTGACCTTGTTTATTGATGAAGTCTGTCTCAGACATGCATGTTGATATGTCATACCTTATTTGTATAAAGTTGATGCGTTTGTTCGGGTCTGTTCTTTTGAATGGTGTCGTCTGAGAGGAGACTCCAGTGATATTTTATGTTATTTGGTTTATTTGTGTTAAATTATAATTTTTCTATGGTTTACCATGTTTAATGGCTCATACAGTGCCTCGGGCCAATGTAATTATTGTTTTGGGATCAAATATGCACCATATTGTGTACTGGGGAACACGGTTCACTGTGGGGAACACGGTTCACTGTGGAGAACACTTGCGGGGGGAAGAATATTTTCAAAGTAAAAGCACAGTAAAAAAATCTGTTGTGTTTTTTATTGAATATAAACTCACTAAAGATGATTTGTTGTGCATCACGCCTTCATAACCCATGTGAGACACATTATGTTGATTGCTCTACTTTGAAATCCACACCTGATGACTTTAAATTTCACCTGCTGTGATGAGGGTCAAATACCACATTGATTAATAATCTGAATCACTTGTGAGAAAACATTTAATATGATACATCAGATGTTGTTTGTATATCTCACATAATCAAAATGAACAACATAATATTACAGAGGAAAAAGCGATTTTTGTGCATGCTGTTGTACATACAGGTTTCAACCATTCTTTCAAAAGAACAGATTATAGATGGTGTTGAGCATATCAGTTCATTTGAAGTCAAGAAAGGCAAGAAATGCACTACACCATACTCTTATATGAGTGCAATGTAAGTCTGAGGTACTTTAGTCTTTGGTCGACTCTGTAATAAGAAACAAAATAAGGAACATGAATAGAGAAGTGTTACTCTGTCTTACTCTTGGACGTCACCCTGAGAACACCCTGACAACACCTCCTGACACAGAAGCTGCATGTTTTGATGAAGATGAGGGTGAGCAGCACCACGATGGCCAGGAGCAGGGTGAAGACATCCAGACTGTGGTACTGGTACCAGGTGAGATCATGGGCCTGCACACGCAGGTGCTTGGCCCCATTGTTCCGCATGACATACTCCACCCAGAACACTGCCTCATCTTTAGGTCCAATGGGCCTGTCGTGGTGGATTCTGGACAACCTCATGGCATTCTCCTTGTACCTGTTGATCAAAAAGTCTTTACTGATGTCCAAGAGTAAACAAAAGGGTTTTGACATGATGTGATAATTTGTTGTTATTTTTACCAATTAGGAGAGTATTCACATGGATTACAAGTTATTAGTCCAGTGATTGATATTGTATAGATGAACACACACACAGCTCTTACAACAATCGCTTCCTCTTTTTTGATGGATCTTTTTGTTGTTCTAAGTAAGTACAACTTACGATGGATCGTTTATCACAGCATTTAGGCCGTCCACAAGGTCCTGGATCTGCATGGAGTTGAAGTCCATGATGACAGCAGCGCCCTTGGCCTTCATATGGACCATGTTGTCTGGCTGGTCAGCAAACATGGGAATCCCCACCATGGGAACCCCATGGTAGATGGCCTCATAGATCCCATTGGTCCCACCGTGGGTGATGAAGGCTTTGGTCTTGGGGTGACCTTATGGAACAAAAGCGGATAACATATCCCAAATACAAGATATTTAGGGTTATATGTATTTCTTATTTTTTACATTATATTGTGTAACATCATAGATTGAGTGGCTTGACATTATACAGAACATGGCCATCAATGAGCATGATGAATTGTTGTATTTGTTCAGTGACAATCGTCTACCCAGCAGGTCATTCTGAGGGAGCCAGTCATACAGTCTTGTGTTGGGACCCAGAGTCTCTGGCTTCTTCCCAATCTGCCTCCACAGAACCTGGCCATGAAAGGGACACATTCACTTTATAATTATGCTCATCATACTGTGTTTCTAAGAATCTTCAAAGGTTATAAGTGCCAGCCGATAACTGTGTGTGTCTAACTGACCTTCTGTGGTATCTTTGCGAGGGCTGAGGCAATCATGTTCCCCCTCTCTGTGGTCATATTCTTGATCATCGATCCCAGAGTGAACACAACAATGCCATCATCTCCAGAGCTCTGCACAAACTCCTCCAGGTCCTGATGGTATAGAATAGGAGTTTCATACAGTAGGAATTATGTACCCCTTGATTACATTATTGTTAGTGTATGAAGGATCAGATCAATGGAATGGGTTCATCTGATCTGTATGTGTAAATATTGATTTTAGTGTACTTCAGCCATACTGTGTACTCCAAGTGTACTTTAGCCTTACCTCTGGTAGGGGCTTGGCAGGCTTGCAGTGGATCCCACCCACAAACTTGAAGTTAGGGAGGAAAGGACGGGGGTACTCAAAGTCCCAGTATGTGCGGATCAGCCAGATGTCAGCTTTCCCCACCTTCTCACAAAAGGACGTAGGCTTTCCTGTAATTTCCATACAAAACAAATGAGGACACATTACAAATCAGTTGGATAAATAAGTAGCTGGTGGTTGCAGTGAAATATACTTTTTCTCTTTGTACTACTGGAGCCTTTATCCTCTTTGTCTATGATGTGGTGAGAATATCAATGTAGCTCAGAGATGATTTGGAATCACACTCTCATGATGAGGTAGCCCTGCCTGAGACATAAACTCCAAGTGTTGCGATCTTAAGGTTGTCCTCTTGGCCTAATGGTAGACTCTTCCGTGTGGGAGACCCAGATTTGAACCCCATCCATCACACTCACCTTGAAGATCACTATAATATTCATCTAGGTCCTGCCATAGCCAGTATGCTATCATGTCCTGAGAGGCATAGAAGAGGAAGTTCCACAGTCTCTCGGTGAAGCTCATTTTGTCTGTCAGTTTGATCATGGCTCCGGGGACATATGACGGGGGAGAGGGGAGCTGCCCACACAGCCTCTCCCAGGTGTTGGCTATGGAGAAGCGCAGGGTGAAGACCAGAGGGACACCCAGTATCTCAGCGACCAGATCACTGCAGGGGTAGAGGGGGTCTGCCAGCAACAAGTCATACTTGGCCTCTCTTAGTCTCCCCATGACAGTCTCTGATCTCAGAAGTCCATCACAAATCTTAATAGACAGCTTAAGGTCTCTTCGCATAAGTTCCATCAACCTCAGGTGGATCTGCAGGTAGCTCAAGTGATCCATCTCATACATGGAGAAGTGCAGGAACTCCTCTAAGAAATCATTATTTTCTTTATGAGAAACAGAGACGTTGAATGGTTCGTAGCTGAACCGAGATGGTTCATTGGGGTCCATGAAGAGGGTGGCACTCTGCACCAGTACTGTTACCCGGTGTCCTCTGTCGATCAGCGTGTCCAACACTGGCTTGAGGTTGATCCAGTGGCTTCCCTCAGTATGCCAAACTAGGATGTTGCCACAGTCCACTCTCCCGATGGTACATAACTGTATGATCATACACGCTGATATATACAATGGCAGCTTCATGGTGACTATGTGGAAATGGGCTTGAGGATCTACTCTTTGATCTCTATTTTCAGGTCAAACTAGTTTATACAAATCATTAACTCAGAGTGCAAGTTGTTACATGACACTAGATTAGTGAGACAGCCGTTAGTCTTTGGAGGTAAAAGGTGAGTCGTACTGTACATTTGAATCTTTACGAACAGAAAAAGGTCAATATGAACTAATGACTAATGAATCATTGAACATGTTTGTGTTAGTGTTATGTAACCTTGTGTTACATTGAGCGACCTCTAAATCCCCTTTAGACCAATGAGTACTGTATAAAGTATACAATATAAAGGGTGACTTGCAGAGTGAACTGATCATGATGTGTGTGTGTGTCCATGATGCAGTTTGCCTGGATGGCTTTGTCAGAACCCTCCCCAGACCTGCCTCTGCGAAGAGCTGCTCAGGAGTGTTTTCAGAGGTTGTGAAATGTTGAGATGACGATTATGGTCAAATTTGTCCATTTAACGATATATCCTCTGCCAATGTTGTACTCTAGAATTCACAGGAAACCCACCAGGTGCATGTTTTGCATATTATATCAGTGTTGTTTAATCGAAAATCATTCCCCATTCAAAGCTTGTGTCTTATGTGAATCTCTGGTATTGTTGTCTCTTCCAGTGGGAGGTCAGGACTCTGCAGAAGATGCTTCTGGTGCCCACAACATTCCAATACCTTATGGACAGATGTTTGGGGGGTCTTGTGAATGATACTTTGCTCACTTACCTGGATGATGTGTTAGTTTTCTCCCCAGACTTTAATCAGCATCTGGAACAGGTGTTTGAGAAGCTTTACAATCATGGTCTCAAACTCCAGCCCCACAATTGTAAAATCTTCCAGAGCAAGGTGGGCCACATTGTCAGTAAGGAAAGAGTATCGACGGATCCCAATAAGATTGCAGCGGTGCAGCGCTGGTCACCTCCATCGGCAGGTAAAAAGGTGAGGTCGTTCTTGAGCCTTATGGGGGTATTAGATGATTCAATCCTGCCTTTTCCAAGGTGGCGGGCTTGGAGGCTGTCCACTCCCAGGTGCAGGATGGGAAAGAACATGTCATTACCTGTGGCAGCAGAAGCCTACACCCACATGAGACGAATGATCACAACTGCAGTTCCTTCAAGGAGAGACCCCTGGAGCCACCAAACATTGAACCACCCCCAAAGGAGGAAGACTGGGGGAATCAACAATGACCACATCCTGTTCTATGAGAGGTGTGCAGCTGGCTGCACAGGGGTTACCCCCAGAGGCAGATCAGAGGACAGCAGCCCCTTCCCTGGCACACAGGCTCTTGTGAGACTGGACCCGGTTGCATTTAAAGAATGGGGTCCTCTACAGAAAAATACAGAAACGGAAAACTAGTACCACTTCTTCCCAACACCACAACTTACCCACTGGAAACCATAGACTATTTATCGTTAGGGAGACCAGAAGGCCCATACCCCTGCATTCTGGTAATGACTGATCTTTTCTCAAGGTTTGGGTGGGCAGTACCAAACAGAGACCAGACTGCAGTCACCAGCCAAAGCCCTGTTGTGTACGGTGATCCAGACCTATCCGACCGTGGTCCTGCCTTTGAATCCCAGCTCATGACTCAACCAGTTTGTATGGCTGTAACAAAGCCCGATCAAAGCCCTATCACCCCCAGGACAATGGGACCTGTGAAAGGTTCAACCAGACCTTGCTGTCTTTGCTGGGAACTTTGGAGGAAGATGGAAAACCTAAGTGACCATTTCCCTGCAGTCTTACAAGGCTACAATAACAGAGTGCATAGGAGTACAAGCCTCACTCCCCGCTTCGTTTTACATGGTCGCCCTGCCAGGTTGCCGGTGGAGCTGGAGCAGCCCAACAGGAGAGGAGACATGACCTGGAGGGCTGGGTCCACTTCTACCATCAAGCCTTGATGCAGAGTACATACAGAACCAACAAGAAGATATCAATGTAGGTACGACCACTGAGCCAACAATATCCCCTTGCTCCCGTGAGAATGTTGCTTTGTAATTTCCCACAGGCACAATCAGGGCAAGCTGGCACTGCACTGGCACCTTAGCCTCTTCATCATAGTGGACCAGCTCCAACCATCCTAGTCTGGCTACAGAATCAGACCAGAAGGGAGAGAAGGTCCTGAGAAGACCATCCACAGAAATAATCTGAGAATTTGCATATTCACTCGGATCTACCTACCATACCAGTGACTGATGCAGTGCAAGGACCAGGTGATGTACATTAGGGTGGGGGGCTAAGTAGACCCTTATTTATGCCCCTTTGTCCTTGCCCACAGCAGCAGCACCTGTTACAGTGGAGGGACGAGATGTAAGGCAGAGAGGGGTACAGCCTGACGTACAGGAAGCACAGGCAGATGAGCCATTAAGATGTTCAGAGCGACCAGGGAGAGGTAGGATGCCCCCTAGATACAGAGAATCAGTTTGCTTTGAGCATTGGCTGATCGGGACGACAACCAAAAAATTATGGGAGAAAGTATCACAGGTGACAACAGGGCTTAATGTGTGCATTTCTATATTATCACTAGTGTGTACATTGTATAAACATACATACATATAGTGTGCTGACTTAAATTTAGACATTTTAAGTTGAATGACTCCCACCACTCTTAGTTATATCTACAAAGTGATTTGCTGGTTGTAGACTCTGATGTGGTCTTGGGGTCTGAACCTAGTGAAATGTATTGTTGTTATATGTTATTTGGCTTATTTGTGTTAAATTATCATAATTTTTCTAGGTTTCACCATGTTTAATTGTTCATATAGTCTCTCAGGCTAATGTAATTATTGTTTAGGGATAGAAAAAGCACCCTTAAGATGTATTTTTTACCTCACACTAGATTGGAAAGAGATCCCCAATTTGTGGATATCTGCTTTTGTACTACCTCTCCTGAAATGTGGAGATCCTTCGCTGCTTGACAACTATCGACCCATATCAATTATCCAAGGTATTGGAGTCCTTAGTTAGTAGGCAGCTTAAGGCCTACCTCCAAGAAAACAACACCTTAAATGAAATGCATTCAGGTTTTAGGTCTGGCCACAGCACTGTTTCAGCAACATTGAAGGTTTTAAATGATATCCACTGTGCCCTTGACAAGAAGTTACATTGTGTGTCTGTCTTTATTGATTTGTTCAAGGCATTTGGCATTGTGGACCATACTGTGATCGCGCAAATGTTGAAATGTGGAATTACTGGTCATACTCTTGATAGGTAATTAATAAACCAATCAAATCGTACACAGGGTGTAATGGCGGATGGCTGTAAATCTGAACCCATAGAGTTGTGCTCAGGTGTGCTATTACGTTCTATTTTATGCCCACTGTTGTTTATCAACAACATTGGGAGACATATTGATACAGCGGATGTTCATTTTTATGCAGATGATACTATTCTTTATTCAAGTGGTAGCAGCTTGGCTTCAGCTTGTGAAAAAGCTCAAAGAGCTTTTAACACCATTCAACAGAATTTGTATGATTTGAAGCTTGTTCTGATACAGATAGCTTGTTACTCTTACAATAGAGTAAGTCAAAGTGTACAAATATCTGGGCGTTTGGGTGGATGATGAGCTGAGCTTCATGTTGAGAACTTGATAAGGAAGCTCAAGCTGAGAATAGGCTTTTATTACCGGCATAAGGCTTTTTTTTCTTTGGAGGCCAGAAAGGAGCTGGTGCGGTGTACATTCCTGTCGGTCGATTGTAGTGATATTGTATATATGCAGGCCTCAACCACTACCCTGAGAGCACTTCATTCAGTCTTCATTCATTACCAACCACAAACGTCTGACACATCATTGTGATCTCTACAGTGCTGTTGCCTGTAGAACATTGGTATACTCTGATTTATTAAGGCCATACTGGGTAAAATGCCACTTTATCTCTGTAACTTTTTGATTAGGTCAGAAAATAAATATCAGTTACGGTCTCACTCGCACTTGCTTTTAATGGTCCCAAAAATAGGTCATGGTAGAAATAGTTTTAGCTACTCAGCTCTGTGGTCTGGAACTCTCTCTAGAGCAGTTTAAAACTTGAGGATCAAGCCACAGTGGAGTTTAAACACTTGGTCGATGCAAATATCACAGCTGTGTGTAACTGTCATTAGGACAGCTGTTTGTAGTTATGACGTTTGTTTGTTGGATAAAAAAGTAGTTGTGGCATTGGTGGTTGCAGTATAGAATACTTCTTCATATTGTCTACCATGTGGTGAGAGTATTAAATGACTGAGCTCACCTCGAATCTCAGTGTAATATTCATCTAGGTCCTGCCATACGCTCTTTGCTATCATGTCCTGAGAGGCATAGAAGAGGAAGTTCCACAGTCTCTCGGTGAAGCTCATTTTGTCTGTCAGTTTGATCATGGCTCCGGGGACATATGACGGGGGTGCGGGGAGCTGCCCACACAGCCTCTCCCAGGTGTTGGCTATGGAGAAGCGCAGGGTGAAGACCAGAGGGACACCCAGTATCTCAGCGACCAGATCACTGCAGGGGTAGATGGGGTCTGCCAGCAACAAGTCATACTTGGCGTCTCTTAATTTGCCCATGACAGTCTCTGATCTCAGAAGTCCATCACAAATCTTAATAGACAGCTTAAGGTCTCTTCGCATAAGTTCCATGAACCTCAGGTGGATCTGCAGGTAGCTCAAGTGATCCATCTCATACATGGAGAAGTGCAGGAACTCCTCTAAGAAATCATTATTTTCTTTATGAGAAACGGAGACGTTGAATGGTTCGTAGCTGAACCGAGATGGTTCATTGGGGTCCATGAAGAGGGTGGCACTCTGCACCAGTACTGTTACCCGGTGTCCTCTGTCGATCAGCGTGTCCAACACTGGCTTGAGGTTGATCCAGTGGCTTCCCTCAGTATGCCAAACTAGGATGTTGCCACAGTCCACTCTCCCGATGATACATAACTGTATGATGATACACGTTGATATATACAATGGCAACTTCATGGCGACTATGTGGAAACGGGCTTGAGGCTCAACTATTTGAATTCTATTTTCAAGTCAAACAAATCATTAACTCAAGAGCAGTGCTACTACGATTCAGAGTTCAAGTTCAAGTTACATGCCTTTAGTGAGCCACACCTTTATGTTTGGGGGTAAAAGGTGAGGTGCACTGTACATGTCAACAATTAATAGAGCATTTAATCATGGTTGTGTGTGTGTGTGTATGTGTGTGTGTGTGTGTGTGTGTGTGTGTGTGTGTGTGTGTGTGTGTGTGTGTGTGTGTGTGTGTGTGTGTGTGTGTGTCTGTCTGTCTGTCTGTTTGCATGTGCACGTGTAAATGTGTATCTCAATATGCACAGTCAAACGTACAGGTAAATGTGTGTCACTGAGTACTACAGTATTTATTGATTTGAGATAAGGAGTTGATCTATCTTATGTGTGGCTGACCTTGTTCACTGGAAACAAAAATATATTTAAACAGTGATTTATTGTCACCTGAAATAACCATATCAAATAAAGTCCCTCACCAGTATCTTTCTCATCATGTTTTGCATGTGAGCTGTAGTGAACTTATCAGGTGAAAGGCAGCTGATTTCAGTGTGGGGCCAGAGGGTTGCTCTCTGGGTCAAGTCTGTGTGAATAGATAGAGTCTCCCAGCCTTTAGGAAGCAGGGGCATTGTGGGTGTTCTCCTACACAGTAGGGTGTCTAAATCTCAGCCGTGGCACTTTGGCCCCTCATTAACATTGTAGATTCCATTTGACATTGGATCAAGGAGTGTCTGGAAAAACAATGAGGATTTGAATACTTAATTTACTGCTCTATTAAGAAAGTCAGTGCTTGAGGGGTATCAGCCTTCCTCTGGTGGTGCAGTGAATGGTCTGGGTATTATGTAAAAGAAATTGTACAACCCCAAGGATTGCTTGGAAGAGATACTTATACCACAGAGTAAACCTAGAACTTGTCATGATGGCATAGAGTAATAGAGATTTCTCTATTTGCATATCCATGTTCTGCCAGAGGATGCAGGTCAATGGCATACAGAAAGAGCAAAGTGGACTACTTTGAGTGTCTTCCCTAAACCACTCTGCTTCCTCTGTCCTCCTTCTCTCTCTCTCTCTCTCTACCCATCCCTAGCGCTGATCATCCTCCTTGGCGCCTCCTCTCCTCTGCTCTCTCCCAGCGCCTGGGTGTGAGTTACAGCGTGTTGCTTTTTGAAGTAGACATTTGCATAATCTGATTTGAATGTGGGATTGTCAGAGCGGCCCCTATAAAAAAGTGCTCCAGAGAGGAGAGGGTGCTGTCCAGCCCAACAATAGAGTCCCCCTTCCCCCGACAAGCCTGCACCTGCATCCCAACAGAGCTGCCCTCCGCTGGCTGCCTACGTCGGGGGAAGACTCGGTGGGATGGAGAGAGGGAGAAAAGAGGCTTGGATGGGGGGGGGGGGAAAGGGGGAGGAGGGGGAGCTGAAATATTTAAACATGCAGAGTGTGAATTGGTTTAAGGGGATAAAGAGCTCAGGGCCTATCGGTTGGCACCCAGCTCCAGAAATTCTTTTTCATCGCCGCCTCAGCCGGGAGAGAGCGAGGCTGCCTGCACTGATCTGGCCCATTGTGATAACAGATTCAGACAGTGTGGTAGACGCTGATAAGGAAATGTGCTCTCAATAGACGATTACCCCCGTACTTGGGAGAGAATAGTCAATCAGGCAAATATACTTGGATGAGGAGATGAGCAGAATACAGATTAGATTTTGTTTTTTTTCCGGTGGTGTGTTCAATAATCCTGCAAAAAGTTACATATTATGTTTGAATGTTTTCTGCAAATAACGTGCATCAGCAAATGACACATGCATTCTTCGACACGTTGTTAAATGTTAATGCGCCACACGTCTATAAATTGATGAAAATGTCACATTTATTTGGTTCAGGTAAATGTTGAGTACCCTGTTTGCTGAATTGGACACACAAATACAATACTGTATATGTGCATCTTTTTCACCGTATAGACTAGCATCTTAAAGAATCCATGATGCATAACCAAAATAATGTTTTGTGAGAATATAAAGAAGATTGTTCAAAGTGGACACAACTGTGAGATTACCTGTTGGTAGTACAGTAGCACTATACTATCCTCCCCAAACGACTCATCTCTGCTGGATAATAAGATGTCACCTGTCCATTCCCATGGGCCTTGTGTGTCCAGCTGCACACTGCTCCGTTTACACACCATTAGCAGGTTTCATAGCGGGAAGAAAAGGGCCTAAAGCCTCAACACAACCCAACACACTGTTTACTCTGCAGCTCAGTGGATGCAGCCCTTTGGCAGGAAAAGGGACAGATTTCCACAGTCACAATAGGTGATTAGGGGTGTAGATCTGTGACCTCAATGTGTAAACTCCTCTTTGCGGATGATGTCATAGCCAATACAAAGGTGAACGCTAACAAAAAAAGGAAACAGTTTTGTTTTGCGCTCATTTGTTCAACAGGGTTAGGGTTAGTGATCTATTGATAATGCGTCTTAATGAGTGTATTTTTTTTAACAGATGGCCTTTCTTTCTTCAGACATTGCTTTTATTGTTATACTGTATGTACGGTTATGTGTAAATCTGATTTCACAGTCTATCTAGAATAATGATGAGCCTACGGGTAATTCTGTAATTGAAGTCAAATCTAATATTTGCGTATCTTTGCCAAAGGCAAACTTTAATAACATATTTTCTTCAATCAAATGTAACCACTATTGGACAGAGACCTGGCCAGGTCTGTGTACACTACACTACAGTAGCATCTGACTACGGTTCTGGTTGTGAGATGACCACACTAATCAGGAGGGCTACATCTGCTGATCGGTCAGTGGTCAGGGTTTGACTGCACGGTGACCTGTGACTCCGGGCCACAAGTTAAGCTGTCCCCTTCGGACACTGGGCAGAGTTCAGAGGTTATCCTTGTGTCCACAAGGCCATCAGAGGGTATGTAGTGGACAATCATCGCTCGCCCCATTGACGAGTTACAAGGGCCTTTCTGGAGACTCCAAAATGGACAAGCACACAGGGAGCAGCTGTACTCTTGACTTGGTGTTACTCTTGACTTGGTGTTACATTGATGTGCTTCTTACACTGCTACAAATAGTTGCATTATGTTGATAGAAGTCCTTTTAGTCAATAATAGTAGGCCTACGCCAGCACATGTTCTTTATATCATAAATTATTATATTGTTTGACTTTAATTTGGTATTGGGGTCAAACTAAACAAACAAAGCAAGTATTTCACAATATGGTTCATTAACAAATCATTTATTAAATAAATAGTTCCAATAAATAACATATTCACAAATTAACCAACATAATTTACAAAAGCAGAATAATAAGGATAAGTTAATCATCACAATAGCCTTGACAAAAGATGGTCAAATAATAATCTTTGGCTACATGACATGCTTATTGTACAAAAGGAGCAAATGAATAATTGCTTGAATAGACAACAAATACTTTCTCTGTTATGTGTCCATACAGCATAGAAGTCCTACTTTTGAAACATAATTCAAAGAGGATTGTCTGTTTTGTCATCATCGTTCAGCTCAATCCTTGTCGTCCCAATAAATAATCAATACGTACAACAGCAATGTGACATTCTAATACAAAGGAATGTGGTCATATTGCAGAATTGAATAATAAATAGTAGCTTGCAGATGCAAGATCAGATTCAGTGTCATCATGAAATCTGCTTTGTGAGGAAAAAAACATGCCCTTGGCTGTTTCTGTATTTCTGATTGCAGTCCTTCATGAATTGGACAGGTCATTATTTTTTCTGAAATGTCCTTCTCAAATAATTCCTTGCAATGAGAAATTCCATGCTCCCTTAAATTTTCCATCATGGCAATAGGCATCCTTATTTCTTACTTCATAACTTAACAATTTTGATGTGGAAAGATTTCCCAGAATCAGGAACATAAATTGCAGACATGAAGGGAGAATACATCCAAGATACATCCATGCAGATTACAGACTAATTCTCACAAGGCTCTCATCTCTCCCCTGTCAAGATTTCAACACTGAAGTACGACATGGCTAAATCCACTCTTTCAGTCAGCAGGTACAGTATCGTCCACAAACATCATACAAACATCCCTTGTGTGCCGACACTGGCATTTGGCAGAGCCAAAAATGGAGTCTATGGATCATGGGACATGATGGCAGTTTCACTCCTAGGACATTGGTAAGCGAGAGGCGATGACAGGACACTGTGGCACTACCAAGCCTCGGTGCTGTCGCAGCTAGACCCTGGGGAGGGGGCGTCCGTGTCGCTGGCCAGCCCCCAGGCTCGGGAGGAGTGGAGGCGCTCCACGTTGCCCCTGAGGAAGGTGAGCAGGGCAGTGGGCGAGTGGGAGGCAGGTTCGCCCCCCTGGCTCTCCAGCAGCTGGACCAGGAAGTTGATGTAGCGCATGGCCAGACGCAGGATCTCGTTCTTGCTCAGCTTCTTCTCCGGTGGGTGGGTGGGGATAAGCTTACGGAGGTCGGCGAAGGCAGTATTGACGTTGTGTTGCCGCCAGCGCTCCCGTGTGTTGGTGAACACCTTCCTGGTCATGGTGCTGCTCTCCTGGAGAGGGATGAGGAATGACGTTAGGATTAGAAATATATATGGTGGTGTCACATAAAAAGCATTTCCTGAGGCACAAGAACGTAACAAAGATTATCGTTATTATCGTCGTTATCTCGAACGTAAAACATGATGTAACACCATAACGAGAGGGAGGGATTGATGCAATATCCCTGGAAATATAATCCCATTACGTATGAATGAATAGATGTATCTAAAAAGCAAAGAAATGTATCTGTATAAAGTTAAAATGATTAAAAAAATTTAATGCGTAATCAAATATGGCTTTTTTTGGAAAAACCCATGACCTTCAGTCATTTCATACAAATGCTCGAGTCAGTCAGTCTGTTACTCGTGATCAATGTACAGAAAAATATCCATGGCTCTCGCTGTATTAAAAAAAAAAAAACGGTATATATTAAACACTGTACATTTGTAAATATATACCGTCAATCTTATTTTCCCATTTTACATCACACTTGAGACGACTTCGCATTCCTATTTTTTTTCCAAGAAATGAAAACATGACATTTTGAGGCAAAATCCAAGTGGGGGAAAAAAAAAATCCAATAAGGGTCCGTAACCTCACCTGTGAAGTGCTGTAACGTGCAGAGGTATTAGGTTGTCAGAGGCGTAGGTTCCTCAAGTCATCTGTGTTGTTTACCGCAGTAGCCCAGAGCAGGAGCCCACTATATAGTCTGGCCAGTCAGTCCAGTCTTCTCATACTCTCTGATGGCTCTGTGTGTAAGGGAAGGAGAGAGAGAGAGACAGTGAGAGAGAGTGAGAGAGAGAGAGAGAGAGAGGGAGGGAGGGAGGGAAGGCTGGCGCATGCATCTTACATTTTATAGCAGGGTGAGCCCTATTGTGTGACGTGTGCTGACGTTGAGCCTCCCCTCCAGTCTGCTGCATTGTGTTAGGTGTTCAACTCCAGAGTGTTAGGTGTTCAGCACTCATCCATGGTGTCTCCTATTGGGCTCCTTTAGGGGCTAAAACAAAGTCATGACCACTGGGCTAGCCGTACTGTGGGAAGTCAAGTTAGGATCCAAATATAGGATTACTGATACTCATTCAAGAATGTTTTGGAAGAGTACAGCAAGTACTGGAGGTGGAAACGTTTATTTCCAGATTAACTTTTTGTCATTCTGAGTTAGTCATTAGTCGTTTGTTATTCTTGCTATTTCTTTCCAAATTATTCATACATTATTCTTGAAAGTGACTATTAAAGGTCACAATATGCTCCAAATGAATTCCTATTGAACTGAAACTGAGACATTTCCCTGCCTGATCCTCTCTTTACAATTCTGGACACTTGTTCCTCTCTATGCTGAAACATCAACCATGGGTAACACGCTCAGTAAAAGCCTGATATCACCAGCCTCACTGCCATTGAATTCAGCCTGAATTCAGCCTGAAGGGCCACAAAAGGTAAAAATACCATATCCAGATTGACAGTTAAACAATGTGGGTTTTGTTATGACTATGGTAATCTTGTTGAGCCATTCCAGAGGCCACACATAAATTACAAGCAGCATGGGGAATGGGTACGGAGGCCTGGCTCACAAGCATGAGCACAAGCCATCCCTCTCCACAACCCCCCCCCCCCTCTCCTCCTCTCCCCCCTCCCCCCTCTCTCTGCCTCCCACTTTCAACCTCCGTTCAGATCAAAAAACCAACGTCTAGTTTAACCAATTGTCACTGTTCTTTTTTACACCCTTCAAGTGTTGTTTCAAAGACGTAGCCTTCCATAAAAGTCTCTCTGTGTGGAGTAGTAATTTACATAATCCGATTAGGGGCCGGGATTAGCCCTGGAGCTTGGAGAACAGGCCCAATGGGGCCGGGCCTGAATTGCTGCCATTCATGGGCCTTGCTGCACTTCCAAGAGGCTGCACCTGCAGTGTTGGGTCCCTGCTCCCTGCTCCCTCCACTGAAGACTTCAGGTCTGCAGACACACTCACAGCAGGCCCCTTCAGCCGGCCTGCCCTCTCTGTCCCCTTCCCCATACACACAGCCAAAGCCATTCCCCCACCGCGACCCATCATACAATTCAGCTCAGCGTGGAGGGAGGGGAAGAGCCAAGCAACTTGACACCCGAGCAAAAATGACATCCCCTATTGGAAAAGAGAGAGGAAAATACATTATAAGACATTCGATTCAATTGCTCCATCTTATTGAGACGTCAACAGTAAATACTGGGAAATAGGGAATAGAACGAACGCCTCAGACCCACAATAATAAAAGTCTCCTTTGACCGTTTTCAACAAGTCAGTCCAATGAAAGTATTGTGAGCCTACTAGAGAACAGACAACAACTAAATCCCAGCAGCCTGACCTTTAAGCCGTGCTGGTGAGGGAAGAATTCTGCGCTAAAGGTTAGGTTTGAACAGCCTGTTAATTTCTCACAATATGTCTCCTATTCATTATCCTGTAGGGCAGACGTGTGGCAGGGCAATTACCCAACCATTACACTGATGTTTACCTAGCCTCCATGTGCGGAGTTCTTTAACCATCTCCACCAATCTCTTTTGTTCCTCTGCCATTAAAAACCCCCTTCTTGGCTGTGTTGTTGGGCACATCGTGTTGTTATTAGGCAGTGTGGCTAGAGAGACATGTAGCCCACGTGGTTATTTATGGTGGTAAGTCAGCACATGGACAGAGGACGTTGCTGGCAGGAATCAATGTCCCCCGGGGGGCTCTTTGTCTGTGGGTTCATTCCCACTGAAGCTGGCTTCAGTCTGCTGGCTCGTGAAGATAAGCACTCTCCCCACTCTGAGAGACGGCGATAAGGGGATTGCGGAGCTAAATGAAAAACTACCGTTTGAGCTCCAAAATGGGGGGAGACTTTTATCAGTTTAGCTGGAGAAATAAAACCTCCATCTAAAAACGGAATTTTGACTACAAAACTGAGCGGGTTCTATATAAAAACCTAGTATTTATTTATATATCTGGATAAATCTAACCTTGCTTGTACACATTCTAATTTTGGGGACTGTAATATTATTTATTGTGTTGACATTGCAACGGCTAACTTTGAAGACAATTACAGAGAAAAGTATCGCTCTTATCATATGAATGAAAATCAATTTGAGGTCTAAGGTCAAACTAAAAGAAGGCTGTATTTTTCCATTCACACGTCTATACCTAAACCAAAATGATTTCATATCTGGAAAATGTCCTAACATATAAATACTAGGCTACAACTACCTTTGGAATTAGCCCTCTCACCCTGCAAAAGACTTCTTTTAGCACCTATTCAAATTGAAATGCGGTGCGTGTCTGAGAACAATAAAGCCTTTTTACAAGTTGTGTGGTATTTGGGACCAATATAGTCTGGGTGAAATGTCCCTTATTGTTGATAAACACAGTAGCCACACATGTGAATGGAGCTTTTACTGCTGTCCTGATGTCCAGTCCACCTGCTACTTCTCACTGTAGCAATGCTGAAACAACCACCACCACCACCATGGAGACAGCCACCACACTGGACTGGCATCAAAGGTCACTGGACCAAAGCATTTCTGAGGATCAGACCCATAACATTTGAACTCATAGGAAATTACTGGCAGGCATTGTTAAAAAAATAAAAAATAAAAAAATAAGTCCAGTCTTGTTCAAAGAGCTTATCCAATTTATAAAACAATTCAGAAAGACAACATTTCAGACTGCCTTTAATTAAATACATTTATCATATAGCATAACTTGAACTTTATCGTTGGCTTAAAATGTATCATTTATCTTATAAATCATTTACAGACACATTTATACTTCATCTCAAAAAGCTTCACTGAATTTAAATAAAGACAATGTATAGTCATTTATGGCATGAACAACAACATAGATAGACAAGGATGTCATTTTATATTTTTGTCATTTGCTCCCTGACGAACCTTGCTTTCTGACCACTACAGACACACCAGACACAACAGAAAAAACTGAAAAACCTTAGTCTCATCAGAAAAACCTTAGTCTCGTCAGAAAAACCTTAGTCTCGTTAGAAAAACCGTAGTCTCGTCAGAAAAACCTTAGTCTCGTTAGAAAAACCTTAGTCGTGTCAAAAAAACCTTAGTCTCGTCAGAAAAACCTGAGTCTTGTCAGAAAAACCTTTGTCTCGTTTGAAAACCGTAGTCTCGTTAGAAAAACCTGAGTCTCGTCTGTCCATCTCTCCGGCCGGGCACTTTCTCATAGCTGAGCTTTCCCCTCTTCAGTGGCGTTAAAACTGAAAAACAGAAATAACATTTCAGACCACATGAAAACAGCAGAATGACCCGCTTATTGTCAGCATAAACATAACCCAATATGTCCGTTGATTTCCTATTTGAGACTGCACTAGCCTTCTCCCTTGCTACTAAGGAGTTCTCCAGGGTCAAATTGTCTTGATGACTCCCATCATTTCTCTGGCCTCACCTGAGTCAACCATCTCTGGGCCCTCTGCCCTCCTCTTCCTCTCTAGCCCTGTCCTGTAACTGGTCCCGTAGCCAGGGGGCGTCTCTGAGCCTCCTCTCCTCTGAGTGGTGCTGTAAGGGCTGCCTGCGCCCCCCCAGGGCATGGCCCCTCCAGGGGAGGTCAGGCGGTGGTAGGGGCTGCCATCGGGATGCTGCTGCTGCTGGGCACTGTAACTGTAACCACCCGAGCAGGAGAAGGACACCTGGTGGTGTGAGAGGGCAGTGGATCTCTGGAGGCTGGTGTTGGTGTTGTAGTTGAATGAACCCGTCTGAAAGGGATTCTCTGCGGGGAGGTTGAGTGCATCTCTTGGGGAACCGTAAGAGTCCTGGTGTGGAGGTGGCGGTGTACTCCCTGTCCAGTCCTCTCCTCCTCCTCCTCCTCCTCCTCCTCTACACCATCCTACGAACTTCACATTGTCGCTCTCCTCCTCCTCCTCCTCCCATGGGTTGTGCTTCCAACGAGGCTGGAAGGGGTCCTCTTCCTCCGAGCCAAAGGAGCGACCCAGGTCCACCCGGAAATCCTTGGCCCTGGCAGGAACCTCCCGGTAGAAGCTCCCCGGCACACCGTCAGCACAGGGAGGGTCAGAGGAGAAGCTGTCCCTGGGGTTGGTGTTGTTGAACGGTCCCGGTCGGCTGTCTCTGCCGGTGGCCCACGGGTCGCTGCGGCCGCTCCCGGTCGTCTTAGCGAACGCAGCGCTGGAGTCTGGGGGGGAGGAGGCCTGGTTCAGCTTGAACGAGGACGTGGTGTCACTGAAGAGCTGCAACCAGGCAGGTACAGTGGAGATGTTATCAATACAGCACCACCACAGACACAGGTGGCTGATCCATCACAATGGTATGTGTTCACTAGCAATGGACACAAGAAGGTACGCCCAAACACAAGGCGGTTGACTGACATTGGACGAAACGTCGTCGATCATACAGAATCCACGGTGATCACACCGGACCAATGATGACCCTACAGGTTCTGAAAGATCCGCATTCTAATATGAGGGGCAAATGAGCATGAACCACCCCAGTGATGGAACCCGTCCCCCTGTTTTCTTCCTGATAGCTAGGACAGGACAGTGAGACGGCCTGGGGTGGTCCAGTGGTCTAGCACCACGGCCTACAGCGTACACATACGGCATGGGTTTGAATCCGGCCCGTGCCCTGCTCACATACCCTCTCCTCCTTACTTTGTCTACTGTCTCTGCCTAGTAAAAACGGGAAAACAAATATGAGATGCCCCACTTTTTAAAAATAAATAAATAAAAAGAATAAAAGACTGTGAAATAAAGTGGTGACCTTGGTGACTTTGTGAGGGACCTCAGGGAGCATCTCCTCCAGCTGGGAGAGGGAGGCCCCCAGGAGCCACTGGAGAGAGGGACCCCTCCTCAACATCAGCTGGGCCACCAGGGGGTTCACACAGGGGAAACACAGCAGGCACTTCTCCTCCTGGGGGAACACACACAGACACATGTGAACATGTACACACATACACACACATGTATACACACAGGCAGGCACATACACACACAGGCAGGCAGGCACGCACACACGCCACACACACACACACACACACACCTTCCGTGGGAATGAATAAATCTCCCTGTGTAAACAATATCTCTGCATCAGCAATTAAAACCGGTTGATGACACATGGCATATATGAAGTGTATTAATCACAAAGGAGAGGTGTGGAGATAGCCCATGCTGAGAGACACATGCAGGAGGGTGGTCGGTGTGATCTAGTTACCTCTGAGGGAAGCACAGACAACCACTCTCTCTCTAGGTAGCTGAGAGGGTCTCTGTCACTGCACACCAGAGTGTGGAAGGCTATTTGGCTGATCCATTTGGCGATATCCACCACTTCTGACACAATCAGCACCTTGCATCAAACAAACAAAACGCCCCTAAAATGGCATCAAATTGTACATACTGTATACACAAATGCTCAGAGTGCAGTGTTTTAGACACATTTAACTAACTAACTAATGACAGCTTAAAAACGAGCGAATTGTACCTTGACATCCAGGTCCTCGGACTTCAGGCCGAACAGCACCAGAGACGAGTAGACGAGGACCAGGTTGTTGAAGCTTTCTCTGTTGAACCTGCAACCAACACAGAGCGCCGCCACAATGACCTCTAGGTAAAACACCTTATCTGTGATAACACACGTGTGTGCGTGTGTGTGTGCGTGTGTGTGTGCGTGTCTGCGTGTGTGTGTGTCTGCGTGTGTGTGTGTGCGTGCGTGTTTTTGTGTGTGTATGTGTGCATGAGTGCGTGCGTGTCTGTGTGTGCGTCCGTGTCTGTGTGTGTGTGTCTGTGTGTGTGTGTGTGTGTGT